>NW_013952424.1:281407-287505 GCF_001266775.1 Austrofundulus limnaeus
CTATCTATCTATCTATCTATCTATCTATCTATCTATCTATCTATCTATCTATCTATCTATCTATCTATCTATCTATCTATCTATCTATCTATCACAGGTCAAACATGTACACGCTTACTCACTGATGACACACTCAGGAGGAGGAAGGACAATGAACCTTTCAATCATTTTGTGTTTGGCATGGAGAATGAAAAAAACTGCAACAACACAGCAGAAGTGGAGGCTGAGAGGTTTCTGCGGTGCATCCTCAGAAAGTGACTCACTCATGTCTTCATGTGTTCATGTCAATCCAGGAAGCTTGGTGAAATGTGTGTGTCTGTCTCTCTCTGTGGATATAGGGAAGGTATAATGAAAAATAAAGCCCCTCTGGTTGCACCAACACTCCCATGTTTGCATTTAAAATATGACTGGGGCTGCAGACTTCCATTAGAGAGGCTTTCTCCAAAGTCCTCCAGATTTAAAGGCAGTTTGGCTCAAGCATTAACACATGTAAAGACGCATTTTAATAGCTTCATGAAGTAGTTTTTTTTAAAGTACATTCTGATAATGTCACATTTTATAGTACCTGTCAACAGAGTGACAGAGGGAAGATGTGTGCTTTGTTTACTTGCTAATGAGCTTCAACTGAAAATCAACAAATTATCAGATCTATAAAAAAATGCTTCCCTTGGATCTTTGGTTTTAAATGTGATCTGAGGCAGGTGGATGCAAACCCGCTCTGCGACCCTATGTTGATGCTGGAAACGCCTCCCCCTCACAAATATTTAGGAACCGGCTTAACTCACATTATTCCACAAGAATAACCGAAATAAATCTGCAGCGCGCACCGATGTGGAAGAACACTCATCCAAACACCGCAATTGCTCCAACGCGATTATCCATAACGACCACAGCCAGTTTCATTTGATAATAAAGCCGCGGGAACACAGAAAGCTTACCTTTTGTTCTGCTGAGTGCGTCTATCAAAACGAATAGTTGCGCTCATGCGAAACGTTTCCTATCCGCGCGCAGAGAACCACCTGTTGAGCTGCTGCCTTGAAACTTTTTGGCACAAACGTGATTTTTTTTATTAGTAACATTACGCAGGAAAAGGGCATTAAAAGTCGGCCAGTTTAGAACTTTAAACTCACCTTTAACGCCTCCGTGTGGATGAGCAGAGGGGTTCTCTTCATTCCGAGCAGCTTTCCGCGAAAAAAAAAAAAAAAAAAATCCGAAAATGATCGAGAGGCAGATGTTGGAATTGGAAGGAAAAAAATATGTCTTCATCATTCCTTCCTCCCTCACCTCACTCTCCCGGGCTCCTCCGTCACTGAAGCTGAACTTTGGAGCTCATATAATAAAACTTAATAAAAAAAAAAAAAAAAGGACGAAGAAGAAGAAAAACACTCGTTAACTGGGTTTTGCCAAGCCATGATTCAGCGGATGATTCACAAGGATTCTTACGCGTAAATGTGTGAGCAACTTCCTCCGTGTCATTAAAACTGGACTTTACTGTAAATTAATAATAAAGCGCTCCTTACAGTGATGCGCAAATGTTTTGTTGTGCGCGCGTCTTGTGATGCGCGCAGCCATTTGCGTTTCCAGGACCAGTTTGGTCAAGCTTGTGMACCCAAGATGATATCTTCTTGTACYCTAATGGCTACAATTRAGGTAAAAGGTAAATAAATTCTTGCAGTCACGACAMTGATGTGTTTCCAGGGACGCTCATCATCTTCTTGTTATTCAGATGCAAAGTTTAAGAGATGTTTGTTTTGTTTTCCGTCTGCCGCTAATTGGGTGTCAGGACAGCTAATGAGCTGGCTCTGGCGAATTTATGTTCAMCTGGTTCAACAGCTTTCAGCCTTGTAGGGTTATTACTTGGTRCATAAAACTAAGCATGAGCGACGTACTATTTTTCTTTTTTTTTTCCCCTGAGAATACGTGGGAAGATGAGGCTGAAAGTTCARTTTGAGAAGGATTGAGAAGCTGGCAGCTGAAAATGACATGGAGCCTATGATCACAAGCTGTTGGGTGCAGCTGATGGACAAGTAAAGCTGTCAAATATGTGATTTTTTTTTGTTCCTGTCTGGTGAAGAGCCATTTTATTACTGTAACTAAAATGTATAAACAGGCKTGGAATGTTTAAATAAGCTATTAAATCCAGAAAAACTCACAAAAATGCAAGTATTTCTTGAAAAAAAAAGCTAAAAACAATGAAATGATCTGTCAGCCTTCCAGGTTTGCAGAAGACTTTCAACTACTACCACACCAAATCTGACCAAATTAACTGTACCATGAACTGAGCCACTCTATTTTTGCTAAATTTGATTAGCTGTGGTCAGTTTGAACTGAGAATACAAAAGTTWATCTGTCCCAGATGTACATCCAATTATTTTCTAAGAGGTTCATTAAAATCCATTCACTGGTTCATGAGATGTGATATTGTGCTAACAAACAGACAAAATAAACAAACACACACAGAGGCAGTTGCATTAACGCTCACCTTTTATGGAAGCCAGGGATAATGAACTGAAAATTGAAGATAACACCTTTTATGCAATCTTCGGCTCTTGTGCCCTCTCTGTAAACTGGTATAATTGGGATTCGTGACTGGATTTGTGAGAAACTTTGACTGTGCTGATTAAAAATGACAGAACTTTTTTTGTTTTGTTTTATAAAAATAAAAAAGGCATTGTGTTTTATCCCACACTTGAGGATGATACATTATTGTTCACATTTGTGAGGCAGTCATGTTTACACTTAGAGTTTAATGTTTAAATGATTTCTAACACCCCAAGAAACACATTGATCATAAATTATGAGTTATTAAGTTGTTTGAAAGTCTAAAAAATGTTCTAATGGTTATAATCTTTAAAAATAAATAATAATAAAAATATGACAGAAGAATTTACACTTTAAGCAGGAAAACAAACTAGATGACTCACGCACAGCAGGACTTGGTTTTTGCACAAAGCTTCATTGTGTGAAACCTTTATTTAAAATTCCATTTTTATCAAATACATTTGTTTTTGTCAGATAGAGATTTTATCCCATGGTGTGTAACATCTTCCCTAAAATACAAAACTTTGTCCATATTGTATTTTTTTAACTTCCTTAGACCCATGTTGGGTCATGAGGATTCCCACCTACACTAAGGAGCATTTGTGTGGGTTGAAAAAATAGGACCCATCTGGAGTCCTTTGTACATTTTAAAGTATTTAAACACAGATGCAGTAAATCTGAATGAGCAAAACGAAAGTGACAGTATTATAGATGGTTGTAAAAGACRTTACAGTGTTTATATGACCTGAAGTTTTATTACAACTGACTTTTTTTAATTGGTGCTGCACTAAACAAAAACTCCCAACACACTGTAAATGTTGTCTTCTCTCGCTGATATTCTAACATTTGAGGCGGACTGAAGAAATCCCTGTAAGGCTTCAGACCAGGATTTCATGTCCATTTATGATGCAACGCAGGCTTGTTTATGTGCGCCCAATAAAAGTCACTCCTATAGACAATCCATAAATTTTTCTCTTGCTAGTCCTGTTTAGGTTTTTCTCGGCCTAATCTTTAAACTTTATTTCACGTCACCTTCCGCCGCTAAGCCCCGACGCCTCACACTTCTGCACACCCCGGTTGGGTCGCAGCTCTTCAATATGGTAATTAAAGTTTGTAGGATCCATAGCTTTAATTTTTTTTCTTACCAATGTGCTTTAATTAGTTTGCTTTGCAGATCTTGTTTTTTAGTTTCTGTACAAATGTTGCATAAAACAGCTCCTGACATATTCAGGTCATTTCAATCTTGTATTTTTGATTAATTTTGTTTAAGGTGGTGACAAGCACTATTGTTGGTCTCTGAAAGGCAAACGTTTATTCTCAACTTAATTAAATGATGTCATGAGAAAGAGTTTACTCAAATTCAAATATTGACTCAGTGTACACATTAAATATCTAACTTGTTGAACTCTTCAATCCTGCATGTTACCATTATTGACCTAACATTGATATGAGGGGGAAAAAGTTGTGCTGATTTTATTTCTTATGTTATAAATTTTATATTGGACCAATCTTAAATATACTACAATAAGTAGCTTTAAATGGATAGTTCAGTTTCAAACATGTGTTGCTGGTGAGTGAAAATAATACCACTTTGCTACTTAAATTAAATTATCTTAAAAATTTATCAAAAAGTGGTATATCACAGTCTCCACAGCTCTGAGCAAACGACATAACAGCTGTTGAATCAAAGGCACACTGGAGGCAGTCTTGTCTCAGCTGATATGACATTTGTCAGCAATGTAGCCATTTTTTTCTTTTTTTCTGTTGGAACTGTCTGAACTCCCAGAAGCACTGAGTGGCACACAATCCCTGACAGAAATATCAAGCATCGTTAATAAGGTTCAGCTCACTGCGCAGCATAGGGGTGATAAGGCTACTAATGACCCCACTAATGCGCCGGTTCTAAAAATGATTCTGGGATTCAGCTCGGACTCTTCTGGACAGTTAAATGGCAACTCAGACTGAAGGAGGTTTAATGTGTGCATGACCTGATGGGAAATCTGCTGACGGTTCATGAGATCAGATCATCCTGGCCGCAGTAAATGTCAGCGTTTTTTTTACAATTTTTTATTACAAATCAAATGCATACAGTGATAATTTTATGACAGGAAGATGCAAAACTGAAAAGAGAAAGGTGAGTTTACAGGACAAAATCTTATATATACACATAAATTACATGCTTTATGCTGTATGAAATACACAATGTAAAACATTAGAAATTTAAACTAGCCTTTGTTATTACCCGTGACCTTTCATGACAGTTTTAGAATAAATGTYAAAAGTTCTAAGTAAAGCTGTTGCACAATGTGTAGCATGTTCAGCCATCTTGAACTGTGTTGACTCCTTAAGTTAACCAAGCTTCATTAAAATCTTATTGGCAAACACACACATACATAGACATGGATAACAACATCATGGTGCAGTTTTGCATGTGCTCAAAGTGCCCACTTGTCTCCCACAGTGCAAAGACATGCATGTTAGGGAGTGAAGTTGGCCGCAGGTGTGAGCATGCACGGCTGTCAGTTTGATCCAGCTCCAACGGCAGAAAAAAAACTGCTAGATGAGGTCGAAAGCAGTAGGGTGCATGTAAATAAGTTTTCAGATCAAAAGGTCCAGAATGAGCTTTAAAACTCGTGTCATAAAATTGGGTTATTTGATACTGAAATGCTTAAATGATTACCCGTTTAATATCATGCCTTCATATTATACATTCAGTCATACTTGGTAAAGTTAAACTGGTGTTTTAAAGCAAACGTGGAGCAATAATGTTATACTTCTTGTCCGTGTGCTCTCTCATAAACCACTTGGTGGTTTTCATGTTTAAGGTTTGACCAAAATTTCTGGATTRCTCTTTTTTAATCAGTAACAACAAGCAGTAATGAGAACCGTCAATTCAAACAATAATCTCTTCAACTGGGAGCTTGAATAACTGATTTAGAGTGAATTTTAGGAGTTGCTCCAGCGTGATGGGTTAGCTCAGTTGTTTTGGGGCAATCAAACGTCTCCTCTGGGGCATGTACACTCGGCGTCACCCTCCCTCTGTTTGCTGCACCTGTCAGGGTGAGACAAATTACTCCTTCTGGTGTCTGGACTTCAACGACCTTTGCAAAGCAATCATCTCTCTGCCCAACTTTAGCCTGAAAGAAGGTCACAATCAGACAGAACAACACCTTTTTTTTCCCCATACAAGCCCCGGTACAAAAGCAGCATGTCACCCCTTCAAGAGTGGCAGCTGTGTGTCTGACATCAGACAGCCACTGACTCGAATTATTAGAAAATGCTGGAGGGTTTTTGTTTGTTCATAGAAGATGAGTGAAGTGKGAACTGTCACTCATCAGCGTCTGGATTTTTAAAATGAAAATGTGCGTTTGCTGTTGTGTAATAGAAAATCACAGCTGTCTGTTGAAAACACTCGGGAATCTTTATTCATCAAGTATGTTCATGTTTTTCTTTTACACCTTCTCTTGATGATGATGCATCAGCTTAGGATCAACAAAGACAGCTCCCTGTGGCATGAGCTGTTGCTGATGGTGGTGTGTGTGTGTGTGTGTGTGTGT
>NW_013952424.1:287550-296352 GCF_001266775.1 Austrofundulus limnaeus
TGTGTGTGTGTGTGTGTGTGTGTGGGGGGGGGCTAGAGGAAGTGACAGATTGCTAGGTTAGAGGCAGAACTAAGAATGAGATGAAAATAGGAAGAACAGTTTGAAGAAAGACAGCAAAAGTTTGTGTGGCTGCTGGGGAGAGGGTGAGGCGACAAAGAAATGGTAAGTTCAATTTATGAGAGAGGAAGCAATAGATGTTGACAGAACGGTTTCTATAAACTTGAGATTTTTTCTTTTTTATTTGAGGTATTGAACTCCTGGACCCCTTTGGGAAAATCCTTGCCTTCAACAAACACCATCAAAGTATTTGAGTGAAGCCGCTCTGTYGTCACAAATGGCACGGCTAGAATTTATTCATAAAATTCTGAGGTCTGCTCTTGGTTCCTCTGAATGAAAATGAAAAACACAGCTTCCTGAAAAAAAAAAGAATAAGAATTAAAATAAGCCTCTATAAATTTTATTTTGAATCTGTCATAATCCTTAAGAAATATTTCCTATGCACATAAATGAGGAATTAAGCAGTGGAATTATTATGCAGAGGTGGAAAGGGCTTCTATTTTTGCAACACAGCTATTTGTGATTGATCAGAATTTGTGCATGTGTGTGCACATCTGATTGTAGCATCCCTGCATGCAAGATTGTGTGAGTGAGCGAGTGCACACGTCAGGGATCTTCCTGATTCCATTAAGGTCAATCTGTGTGTTTGGAAAACTGTAATCACAGTCTCTAATCACAGATGAGGACAGAAACAAGGCAGTTACTGTGCATCGATTTGAGGAATAATTTCGTTTGCAAAACTAAACCAGATGCCCTGAATGGAAATGAATCACTCATTATAGACAGTAAACTAATCAATTAAGATAGCAGTTTAACTCTTTCCTTTTCTTAATCYGAATGTTTAGATTAAAAAAATACWGTTAGAGGATCTGTTTTCTAAATTTATGCTGAAAGAAGGTCTTACAGTTTCTTCTGTTTGTGCTTTATAAATCAACAGTGACATCTGCTGGTTAGATTTGTACCTGCTGAGGCCAAACATGGCAGTGCAGCATGAATGCATCTTTAAATGGCTGGACCCCTAATGACCCTACACAATTTTTTTTTTCAAGTTAAGACCAGTTAGACAATCTTCACTATTACTGGTTCAAGTGAAAAGAACAGGACATGAAAATATTGGCTAATTATCCTTTTTTATGTGGGATTTGCTCTCCTGCACTGCTTCTGAAACCTTTGGAGCACAAACCCATCAAATGCAAAATGTCAACCTGGAAAACAAAAGAAAAGCAAACACCAGACTGCCAGTCACTGCATTCTGGCAGGTGGAAGCTTTAATTCATTACAGGAAGTGCTGTTGACCTTTTATTCATTCCTTCCTCTTATTCTCTTTTTTTTTCACCCTGCCTCCGTTTTCTTCATTCTCACCTCTTCACATGTGCCACCCCACAGCCTTTTCCTCTTTTTTTTCACTTGATAACGTTTAATGCCAAAGGAGTAACTCCATCACTTCGGTCAGTTCATTGTTCTGCCATGAAGGTAAGTTGTTCGAGTTGATTTTTAAAAATGGTTATGCAATAAATATCTGGGAATCAGGGGAGCGCATGAATTGTACATGTGCTTGGTGACTCATAGTGTTTAATTGGGCCTTCAGCTGGGAAGTGTCTAGCTTTTAGAAGTGACGTAAAGTACACAAATAAAAAAAGTTGGGAAATTTTGACATTTTTGCCTGAAGCACTGTAGCAAAACATGTCAGTCAAAGTTGAAAGTGATGTGAATAACTTTTCATCCATACAGTATATTCATGTATCTTTTATTTACTTATTTATTTTTTTTACAAAAAGTAACAAATCATTTCTTATTGTTAAGACTTAGTTGCTCCTTTTCAGTCCAACTTTTTGCAACCAATTAAGACAGGATGTTTAGATCAAGCCCAGCTTTCTTTCATTCTTTTTTTTAAAACCAGATCAATGAATCTTACTCATTCCACATTTCTAAACAAACATAGCTGTAATACAAATTTAATCTAAAGTCCAACCTTTTTAAAGGTGAATTGTCAGTGTAAAACAATATACCAATTTGTAATAACATGGGTCCATGTTCCGCGCCTCAGTTGTTGAAGCGGCTGCCTTGGATGCAAGGTTGTCGGTGCTTCTCACTGTGGCCATCCTCGAACTTGGTGGTGGACACCCCGGGTCAGGGAGGCTGTCAAGCTGAAGGAGTCCTATCAGCCTTGTTGGCTGATAGGACTCCGGAGGCAGTTGACCTGTTGACCTGAGCCAGTGATGTCATCGGGAGGTGGAAGGAATACTTCTCGGACCTTCTCAATCCCGCCAGCACGTCTATGGAGGAAGCAGAGTCTGAGGACTTTGGGGCTGGTCTGTCCATAACTGGGGCTGAGGTTGCTGAGGTAGTTAAAAAGCTCCACGTGGCAGGGCTCCAGGGGTAGATGAAATCCACCCTGATTTCCTCAAGGCTCTGGATGTTGTGGGGCTGTCCTGGTTGACACGTCTTTCCAACATCATGTGGACATGGGGGGCAGTGCCACTGGATTGGTAGACTGGGGCGGTGGTTCCTCTCTTTAAAAAGGGGGACCGGAGGGTGTGCTCCAATTACAGGGGTATCACTCTCCTTAGCCTCCCCGGTAATGTCTTTTCAGGGGTACTGGAGAAGAGAGTCCGATCGATAGTCAAACCTCAGATTCTGGAGGAACAATGCAGGTTCTGTCCTGGCCGTGGAACACTGGACCAACTCTTTACCCTTACTAGGGTCCTCGAGGGGTCATGGGAGTTTGCTAATCCAGTCTACATGTGTTTTGTGGACTTGGGGAAAGTATTCAACTGTGTTCCTCGAGGTACACTGTGGGAGGGTGCTACTCGAGAATGGGATTGTGGGTCTGCTGTTACAGGCTATTCAGTCATACAAGCAGTGCAATAGTTTGGTTCGCATTGCCGGTAGTAAGTCAGACCCCTTCAGAGTGGGAGTTGGACTCCGCCAGGGCTGCCCGTTGACACAGATTCTGTTCATAACTTACATGAACAGAATTTCTCGGTGCAGCCAGGAGGTGGAGGGATTCCGGTTCGGTGCCCTCAGGATTTCTTCTCTGCTGTTTGCAGATGATGTGGTTCTGTTGGTGTCATCCCACCAGGAACTTCAGCTCTCACTGGAGCGGTTTGCAGCTGAGTGTGAAGCAGCTAGGACAAGGATCAGCACCTCCAAATCTGAGTCCATGGTCCTCAGTTGGAAAAGGGTGGATTGCTCTCTCTGGGTTGGGGGTGAAGTTCTGCCTCAAGTGGAGAAGTTCAAGTATCTTGGGGTCTTGTTCACAAGTGAGGGAAGAAGGGAGAGTGAGATTGATAGATGGATCTGTGCAGCTTCTGCAGTTTTGCGGACCAGTCTGTTGTGGTGAAGAAGGAGCTGAGCTGTAAGGCAAAACTCTCTGTTTACCGATCAGTCTACATTCCTACCCTCACCTATGGTCACSAACTTTGGGTAGTGAACAAAAGTACAAGATCACAGATACAAGAGGTCGAAATGAGTTTTCTCCACAGGGTAGCTGGACTCTCCCTTAGAGATAGGGTAAGAAGTTCAGTTATCCGAGAGAGACTCAGAGTAGAGCCGCTGCTCCTCCATGTCRAAAGAAGCCAGTTGAGGTGGTTTGGGCATCTAGTACGGATGCCTACTTGATGCCTCCCCAGGGAGGTGCTTCAGCTGTCCAATTGGGAGGAGACCGAGAGGAAGACCCAGGACACGCTGGAGAGCCTATGTCTCTTGACTGGCCTGGGAACACCTTGGAGTCCTCCCAGAAGAGTTGGAAGAGGTGGCTGGGGAAAGAGAGGTCTGGGCTTCCCTGCTCAAGCTGCTGCCCCCACGACCCGACTTCGGATAAAGGGGGAGATAATGGTATGGTATGGTATGGTATACCATAAAATAACAAAATTTGGGCTCTCCATTTGACCAATCCCATGTGAGATACATCCAAGTGGAACAGCTGTGTAAGCTTCAGGGAGCAGTTAGGGATTAGGTGTCTTGCCTAAGGACACCACAACATATGGGAATGGTGGGGAAACAAACCTGCAACTTTCTGCAGGTCCACTGCCCTAGCAGTGTTCCACAGCCACCAAAATAAAATAAAATTTATAATTATAAACTTAACAGAAGACCTTTACTCTAGCATCCTCTTTAGTTTATTATAATTTTGAATATTCATTGTCTGTTGCCAAAAATCAAATTGCGATTATGGTTTTCCCTGTGTCTGTGTGTATGCTTGTAGTTAGCAAAATATCTCTTGTCTTATTACATAGAGAAACAAAACACTAAGTAATCAGTGAATGTACTTGATTAAATTTTAAAGTTCACCTGATTCAAGATAATTTAACACAATAATGGCTATGATACAGCCAATTTTACCGATATTGAGCTAACATTTAGTTTTTATTTTTTTTAGCTGTAGCTGTAACACATCTTGCATATAAAAGGTTTGACCAAACAGGATAATATGTTTTATTTTTAATGACAGGAAAGGTGATGGGTGATATTTACTCCTTCAAGTAAAGCGAGGTCTTAAAATGGAAYAAATTTTAAGTAAAAATAACCACTTAAAACCTTTTATTAAGTTTAACAAAAGAACTTATTGAGCTGCTTTCACTCATGAATCAAAACTCTGCATACTTTTTCTGAGAATCCTGGAGTTTCTGTTCTGATCCAGTTCATAGCAGGGGATTCTCCTCTGGAGATGCATTCTCGCAGCTGGAAAGACCATAAAGCAGAAAAGATAGGATGAAAGAAATTATGCCAAAAATATGCTGTGTAAATTGCAGTGCCATGTTTACTGCACAATTAAAACAGTCAATGTGACTCCCGGAAGACTGTTTTTGTGTTTACATCAATCTGACTCATATTTTGACATTTCTAAGTTATTCAGAAGATACAAAGTAAAGAATTGGGAGAAAAAAAGCAACACTCTTATCAAAGAATCTTACCAGCACTCTTTGTAAATGTTAAGGAGGATTTGCCGCTGTGTTTAAACTATGGCACACTCTCAGCTTTTGATTCATAAGGAAATAACATGGTTATTTTTACAAAAAGCCCTGAAGAAATATTCTGAATATATGCTTTCTAAAATGCAGACTGTCCAAAATGAGAGAATAAGAGTTGTTTTATAAGCTTGGAAAAAAAGAAAGAAAAATGACCTCTTGTTTGTCCAGATATTAGCTTAGCCTCGATGAAAACTTTTGTCTTTTTCTCCAAACTCTGCTTTATGAATGATGTCACTTCTGATAAAAAAACTACTGAGAACTATTTGCAAGGAAAAAAAAACACCATATTTTTTCAGAAATTTCAAAGATTTAAGCTATATAATTGTTAATGAAGCTTTCTAATTTATTTCAGCTCAATCAGTTCATTATTTAATCAATCGGCACAAATTTTAATTTTAAAAAGATGTTTTATTCGGCATGGCGCAATACAAAAAATAATAATTTTGTATGAGATACAGTTCACGTGAAAGTACTGTAATTAAAATATTAGCTGAAGTACAAGTACTGTATCACATAAAGTATCCGTTTGAATAAAAGTAATGTACAGAGATCTGTAAATACTCTGTGAATAAGTTTCAACAATAAAGTCAAAAGTGAAAAAGAGAGGAAATGTCCTTTATAATCCTGCAGCTTCAGAGATTAACATTTTTAACACTAGCTGTATGGCATCCATCCATCCTTTATCCACTTCTCCTTTCTGGATTATGTGCAGAAATCGTTGTGCGAGKGGTGGGATACGCCTATAGGCAAGTCCATTACAAAGCCACATAGAGAAACAAGACAAACAACCATTCACTCTCACTCACACTTTTGAATAATTTAGAGTTACCAGTTTATCAAACATGCATGTCTGTGGTAGGAGAAAACCCATGACTGCATGAGAAGAACACACAAACTCCACCCAGAAAGGCCCCAGGCCAGGAGGTGATCCTGTGACCTAGCCTGAACCAAATCTCTTAAAAAGAAACAAACATGTCAAAGCACAAGTTTTTAGCCACAATCTGGTTCTTATAAATGCATCAAAACCCACTTGAACATAAAATTATACTTCATTACATTTCCTTTCTTGAAAACCTGTAGGGTAAATGCAGCAATTTACACAAATCTGATTCCAAAACACATCATTTGACACATGCGTCAGCCAGACAATTAAAACGAGGTCATCAAGCTGCCTTCCAGTTGACTCAGTTTCAACGGTTTTGTCGGCATGTCAGCGTTTTTTTTTTAAGCCATCCCGCATCTGATAAGTGTTTTTGTCAGGCTGCATATCCGCGCTCTCTTCAGCTGCAGTCTTTTTGCTGCCGTTGAGGCRAAGTGACTGGCATTAACTAGAATGACAGAGACCTACTTCATATGCCCTCTGCATCATCTTCACTTTCCTTTTTATAAAGCTCTCATCAGCCTCCTGCTTCCTTACTCTCCCTCTCTCTCTCTCTCTAAAACCCCCCTCTCTACCCTCTTCCACTTAATTTTCTCCAATTTACTCCGCTTCCCCCCTTTTCTCCACTCCCCGTCTTGCTCCATCCCCCTCTGTCTCTTGGGCATTTTGCAGTCACATAGTCAGGCATGTGAGATGAAGGATTTATGTAATCTGCTCTCTCTTTATACACCAGCTTCTCTTTGTCTCTTGGGGTCTGTTTTCCTTTCTCTTTACCTTCATAGAGATGCCAATTTGTCTATAAAATATTGGCTACAGAAGTCAAAATTTGCCTTGGTAGAATAATCTTTTGATAAATGTGTGTTCATTCGTTCATTTTTTTACTTTCTCATTATTCTACTGATATTTTTTAATATGACCTAACCTTTTCATTCCTTTAAATTATCAGATTTTTTTTCAAATAATTTAGAGACTTTGGAAAAAACAGGTGCAGGTACACTATAGTATATCCATTATCCTGAATACTGATTAGCTGGAAATTGCTTTTTTACTGTCAATAGATAAAAAAAACCTCCAAAGTTAAAAATTTGTGGGTAAGCATTAAAAGTGTGTTGTTTGCATATTCAGTAACTGCATCCAACATGTTAGGAGCAGTGTGGAGGTCAGCAGGATTTACATAAACCTGTTTTAAAGATAGACGAGGATTTTGTCATGCAAACTATACTGGAATTGAATTTAAACATATGCAGCAACCTCAGATTAAAAAATATTACAAGTTTRGCTCAGTAGCTCAACGTTAGTCAGAATTTAATTCTGAATTGTGGTTTGTCAAGTTATTACATAAAGGACAGTTGCTACTTTTTGTCTTAAGTGTGTGTTAATACTTTTGCTAGCGTTTTGCATCCTTTAACCTGTTAAATTGTGTTTTTTATCTTTAAAAACTCAATGTCAGTTTCTTTAGGAATTTTCAGCAAAGTTATCCAACACTCAGCATTCACGTTACATTTTTGTAGACGATGCATTTTGCTTTTAAAACTGTCACTTCCAAAAATCATGGCTACGAGATGAGAATTCCACCTACCCAGATAAAGATTAAAACATCTATTCTTTGCACTTTAATTGCCTTTTTAGCAGCAGGTCTTTAGTTTCCCGGGGAATTGATGTATCTTACCCCATTATGTCTGTATTTATGTACATGGATGACTGCTCTGTGTTGACTGAGGTACAACTCCATTATGCTAATTTTGACAGTGACTCATTTCTCATTGTTGCAGACAGACATGCTGCATAATGTGAAGCTACGCGAGTCCGGGTGGTGCACTGACTTGAACCCGGGGGTGGGGGGCAGAGCTGGAAAAGACAGAGTCACTCATCTGTTTCTAATGAAGAATAATGTCTGACACTGGACATGGGCAAAAGCTGATACGCTCTCACTCATACACACTGATGTGTTTCCATTTGAAACACATACAGTTTTGATATTAGCACATTCTAACGAGCAACTCTAAGTGATTTCCACAAAAATGATCTTTAATCCAAATCATTTTGAAATTGTCAGATATTAATTTAACGCATGGTTTTAACTTTGAATTGTCACAAGCTGTGTTAAATAAAAGATCATAATGATACATGAAACAACCATAAGAACACAGATTTTAATAAAACCTCATTTGTCTTGAATCAAAAACACAAACTTGAAAAGAGGGTAAACTGAGCCTAAATCAGAGTAGACAGTCCTGAATAACACAGCAAATTGTTGATTTTGGTGCTTGAAAACACTTTGAAATGATACTTTCCTCATGAAGACACAGGTAATGGAAAACAAATGTGAAGAACGGTTAATAAAGMTCCCTGGGATGGTTCATGTTTACAGCACAGACTTATTCCACAGCACGTCTCAGTTAATTTTATTTTGTGATGACGGTAACGAGGACAGTCATGCATGGAAAGACTTAGCAGAAAGCTTTTTTAGTTAAACACTAAACGTTTTTTATTGGTAAATCAAGATAACATCATTCTCACCAAAGCAAAAATGAAAACAGTTCAAATTGAGATGCTTGATGATAAGAAATGCAGCTGTTCCAAGTAAAAAGGGACTTAAAGCATTATTATTTTATTTTATTTTTTATAATTGACTGTATCAAGACAGTTATAAAATTGTTCTTTTCTTTATGTCCTATTCTGGTCTTTATTTTCTGTCTTCACTTCTGATGCTCTTGTCTGATTTTGCTTTCACGCAGATTCTTCAAACCACACACAGTCATCAAAATGACTGAATAACAGACAAATAACCTTCATCCCCTCTCATGATTCCTCCTTCCACGCTCAAAAAGCACAAAGACATACTCTTCAGGACACACACACACACACACACACACACACACACACACACAC
>NW_013952424.1:296920-298314 GCF_001266775.1 Austrofundulus limnaeus
CACACACACACACACACACAGATATGTCTGGTCTTTATCTCTGCATGCAGCTTGAAGCTTACAGCTTGTCCCCCCCCCTGCGTTCTCCTGCTCCTTTTCCTCTTTGATGCTGCTGTGGAAACACAGGACCTGCTAATGGAGACAAGAAAAAAATGACTTCTCAATAGGCTGTTTTTCTTGTCATTCATGTCATTTCATCGTAGTAAAAAATTATGTTGAACTAAATTTGTTGTGTCATAATTTTATTAGATCTGCAAAACACGACTGTGTATAAATTAAATAAATGCAACATTTTTTTTGTTATTGATGGGATTTACGAGGTGAAAAATTGACTCATTAAAAAGCAACATTAGTTACATTATCCTTTATTGACACTGCTTTATAAATTTATTTTAAGCAACATGATAAAATTGACATAATGTTTGTTTAATCTGCAATAATTAAGTCAATATTCATACTAAATATATTTTTATATAATCACCAAACATATGAAGTTACCACAAATGAAGCTAAATTAAGAGTATTTTAAGCGAAGAGTTGCAAAATGTGCTCAGCATGAACGGGAACATTGAAGCGCTTGTTAATTTGGAATTTATTACAACACTGGAGCATTTTTTTCTTGAGCAAGCTTAGCTGAAAAAAGTGACGACAGCTTAAATTCAGAATTTCATGAAATCCTTTGGGTCAGCAGCCAAATGGTGATACAGAACATGCTGTAAATACATACAGGCTTAAGTGTAAAAAAGCAGCCTGGGTGGGCACCTTCTCTAACAGGAAGTGTCACAGGGTTTTTGTGCAGCCAGTTGATAGTTCTCACCATGATATTAAACACAAACTCACACATCCTGAAACACACACACAATTCCAATAGAAAACAGTATATGGTCACAACTGCATGGGACAAACAAACATATCCATCTTTCCCACACAAATATGTTCCCTGTGACACAAGTCAGTGATCCTTATTGTGCAGCTAAAATTAAAGTTTGTTTGAAAGAATGACAGTTTGATTTATGGCATTTTGCTCTGTGCCAGTTTGAATCCTGGTGGCTTTTTCAAAGGAAGGGAACATTTCCTTATTTCATTTTATACATTTTACACCACCTAAAAAACAGAGCTTTCATGCTTAAATGGCCCTTCACTGCCCTATTCATTACATTTTATGTTGACTGTTTACCATAAGAATGAGGAGGATAATGGGTTTTGGATTAACCAAATGTGCAATGATGACTGTTGTGGAATACTGATTATGTATCACCTTGACACTGTCCAATTGTTCATATCTTATGATATCGTCTGAACGTCATCTTCAAGCTGACCTACTTCATGTACCAGAACGAGGCACATTCTGATTGGTTGTTCATATCACATAATGATAGCTCACAGTATAACTT
>NW_013952424.1:301962-312712 GCF_001266775.1 Austrofundulus limnaeus
AAGTTACATTATGAAATAAATGACAACCTATTTTCTTTCATTATAGGGTCTGATAACGCCTGATAACGTCCATTTAATGGATGATAACATCCGAAATGGGTGTTATAATTTAGAAAAGAAAAATACACAAAAAGAATATTGTTCCAATGTTTCTTTATTTGTTTAATGTGAATACTTGTTTTAATCAACTGTTAGTCAACAGTGATGCGATTATGTGTTTTTCTGTTTTATTTCTTCTTTAACTAAATTAATTAACATGGTTTAGTTTATTATGGTTTACTATGAAATATATATAGTTATTTGGGCTTGAATGTCAGACAAATATCTTAAAGGGGCGATATTATGTGCTTTCCAAGCCTATATTTCAATTTTATACTAAAATAAAATAACTATGTCACATTTTCAGCTTATGAAAGAGCTCCATATTTGTAAAAATCTCCAAAACAATTTACTTCTCAACTTGACAGTTTTTAAACGCCTTGAAATAGGTCTCTGTCTCTTTAAGAAAATCCAACCACTTCGGTCAYGCCCATTTCAGCACATAGCCTGCCAGAGTCTGGAGCAGGTGGGAGGGAGGAGGGGGGCGCGCTCCACCACGAGGATGTTCGGCTTAAAGACACGTCCCAGAGGTGTTTCTGGTCCCAAAAGGCATTTCTGGTACCCACCTGTCGTTTTGCTCCTCAGCATGGCTGCCTAAAAATGCTGCAGGATTTCTCAAACGTGCATAAATGAGTCAAAGCAAGACTCTGGGTATGTTTTTGATGAGAGGATAACATCATAACATGATGTAAAACTCAAAAAAGTTGATTTCACATGATATTGCCCCTTTAAGTTTTTTATTGGCTTAAATAATTCACTTCAGTATTTCATTGTAAACCTAGTTCCTTGTCATTTAGAATTAATCCTGCCATAAGACTGAAAACGACATGGCCTGAACTTGTTTTCCTATGTAAGTGCAGATGTTACCAGACAGACTGCAATTTCTTAGACTAAACTTCAAAATCCACCTGTTACCAACACTAAATTCAAGGCCACGTCCTTTAGTAAGCTCTCCTGTTGTATACTAACTCCGGGAAAAGCCTCGGTGATAAGATCTAGGATCACATGCCAATGAGCAGATCTTAACCCAGGTTCACATCACTAATCATGACCAAAACAACCCGTTTTAAGACTCCACTGAGTTTTGTTTGAAAACTTCTGTGAAACGTCTTTTATTTTTGGAAAGAGGACCCTATCAGCTCTGACTCTCCGTTCGAACATCCGGAGACGCTGAAAAAATCAAAACTCAAGGTTTTACTGGGAAGTAAGCTGAACCTGACGGGAGCTCTTGCTGACCCGGGTGAGGACTTCCTCAATGCCTGACCCAACTGTGAAGTCGTCTAAAAGGTAGAGGCTGATTGTTTGATTAAGCGTACCAGTGTCCGGCTGAATCAAGTGGGAGACACATGTACCCATTCCTGGCTCCTCACATATTGATAAGCTCAAAGTTAGGACTAACACCCTCATTTCCCTCTTTTCTTACCCTCAACTTATGCCCTGTCAAAACTTAAGAAAAAGTGCCACAAACAATGTTTTATTTAAGACCTTAAGCCTGGAGTTTGTTGTTCCTGATAAAGTCGTCAAAGTAATGATAATTAACTCGGATGCGTGTAAATCGTTGTTGATTTCAACTCTTTATAGGAATGTCCTGATGCATCTCAGTAATCCAGGTAAAAAATCAAAAAGAAAAAAATTGTATAGGTCTTCTGGACGGGTTCTTCTCTAATGAAACGTTTCGTCTCTCCTCCAAGAGACTTCTTCTGTCTGAGAGTTTCAGGCAATTTTTTTTTTCTTTATAGGAAGTTTGATTGTCCACAACAAGCTGTACATTAGTGATTTATTTGATTCTGTAAATAAATGATCTTGTTTATTTTAGAATAACTTAAATTCCTGAGTCAAGTTCATCTTATTGTGTGGCGACATTTTTACACAGAGGAGTTGTTTTTTCCTTAAAGAGAAGAACACTTGAATTTCCTTATAACTTTGTTGTAAGAAGTGTAAGTGAATCCTCATTAGAGTAAAGCCTCACTACAACTTGTGGCCCATATGGGGATCAATCCCGCAACCTTGGCGTTATCAACAAGATCACGGAGAAACGATACTAATCTATGTGTGTGTTCATTTGTTTGTTTATCTCATGAACAAGTTGATAGATTTGAACGAACCTCCCGAAAATAATAACACACATGAATTCAACCTACAAGAGATTAACTTTTGAAGTCAACAAAATGGTCAAAAAAGTCAATTAAAAATGGCCATACAACTAATCAACATTAGCCCTCACAAAACTTGGTACAACACAATGAACTTTACAGACACAGAGCTATGATTTGGTGTGGTAGTAGCTGGCAGCCTTTTACAGTACAAACTCCCAACACTGGCAGATTATGCAAGATTGGGCTTGAGCATAATATAATTGACCAAAACTGCTGTAACTCTGGTATTTCTCAACGTAAGCTGATCTTAGTCAGATCTTAGGTCCTGCATGTTTTAGAGGTTTTCCTGCTCCAACACACCTGATTCAGTGGTTGAATTAACTTTTCAAATTGTGCAGAAGCCTGTTAATTACCCATTCATGCAAATCAGGTGTTTTGGAAGAGGGAAACACTTTGAAACATGCAGGATTGCAGCCCTTGAGGACAGGAGTTTGAGACCCCTGTTTAAGGAATGCTAAATATTGATTAACATCAGGTTCTATCTAAAAATGCAAAAGAACTTAGCATCGTAAAACAAAAGAATGGACAAACTGCATCATATGTGTATTCCAAAAGTCAGCTCAGACAATTTTTGTATTTTTACTTTTGTGTCTTATAATTTGATTACTGTATAGACTCTTAAATTGTATTTGATAGTGAAGCATATTGTAATGAAAATGAGACAATGAAAGTAGGCTGTGATGAATATCTCACAGAACAGCTACTTATTTACAGTAACTTTATCACCAGGTAATCTCATTCCATACAGCTATTCTCTACCAACAGGCGTTTATTCTTTTTCTACATCACAAGGACTGTCAGTGTAATCACTTCATAATGCTGAGATTGGTGACCTACATAAGGGGTGAGAAACCATTAATCATACAACCTGAAAGCAGATCCAGAACCTGCCAGGAACCAAAGGAGGTCATTCAGTTGCAGYAGTGGGGGAGTCCTTGCCTCCCTCTGGAACAATAACACACATTACTAAACCCAGAGCTTGCAGAAGGTAACCCATACAGAAGTCACACAGGATGTGTCTGTGTGTGTTCAGACATTGTGGGTGTTGTAGTCACCAGCTAGCCTCTGTGATACGCAGGGGACTGTTTTGAGTGTGACAGATTAATTGCTGGTTTTGTCTCAGCCCTAAATGCACAACAGCGTCTGTGCCCATGGRTGGTGGAAATCACTCGTTTCACATTATTCAAACTTGAACTGAAGTAGGAAATGCAGGTCTTTGTAACACCTGAATTCAATACAACTGTAATTCAGGGGGCAATGTTTCATAAGGGCTGAACTTATTAAAACAATCTCAAATTTTGTTAGTTGTATCTTTCTGAGTGTGTTGAATTAATGTTTGAGGAGCTGCAGTTCCGACCTCCTTCTAAACATAATACTGTGATTTCATTGGTTTCAAACCCATTTATGGTTAGTTGATTTAAAATAGTCCAGTGATCTTTTAGATTTCTTACATGTTTTGAACTGATGAATCCTACAAGAAAATAAAACATTTTGCATTCAGATTGTCCTAAAAAAGACAAGTGTGTGGATTTTTTCTCTCTTTTTTTTGTTTGGGGTTTATTTGTGCAGATAGATTTCTAATTAAAAAAAATCAGACATAATATTTTGCATGTACTGCAAAGTACTTTCAAACTAGGGTTTTTCTTTGTTAATACAACAATTAGCATAGCTTTTAATGTCGTCGTAGACTGTAGGGGTCACCTCGAGTGAAGAAACAAGGTTTACTGCCTCAAAGCAGGCCTCGGTCAGGCCTGACGAGAAGGCAGGAACACTGAACTCTATTTAGGCCATGACAGGTCATTACAACCTAGAAGAGAATTTCTCAGTTCTCTTCATCAGATAATGGACAGAACAATCTTTTCTGTTCGTGATTCATTTGTTGTTTAACTAAGAATGCTTATGCATTTGTTAATCATATAATGACTGTCACAAAGAAAGTGGAATCACTTCTACTCTTTTATCGTGCCAAAAAGATTAAGTAATGATATAAAAAATCACAGGGAAAATCATCACCATGTTTTCATTGTGTTTTTATATAAAGCACTGTTTTTATTTTACTGGAAACATCAGTAATATAATTTTGAGTTTTTCTTGAGAAAATCTTTCATTTATCTGGACTAACAAAAGTTTCAGACTGATTATTTAAACAAAAATGTTAATTAATCATCACAAATGTTTTACAGTGATTTCTCTTAGAGTCTATCAGAAAGAAAAGCTAAAGAAGATATCATATTCTGTTAAAAAACAACCACAGAATTTGACCTTGCGCTGGCGCCGCTGGCAAAGCTTTATCTTCCTTTCTTTTCCTGACTCATTCTTAACGCCTGAGGGCGGAACCAAAGTCGTCTGCCTCTATTACTAACACGGACGTCTTTGAGAGACGAAACACTTCTTCCTGGATGCCGAAACGGGGAAGGAAGGCTGAAGTTCTCTTCGGAGAAACCAGCTTGGCCCATTAGATCTTGCCCATAAGTCAAATAGGGAGATCTTACGGCCAGGACAGTGGCACGCCGCCACTGTCCATCCGAGACTCAAGTCTCTAAGTGTTTTTTCAACTCCCGAAGGGAGAACTTTATTTTGAAAGACCAACCGGATACTCCAGCTTGAATGTTTCTGGCGAAGATCGAAGCAGATGAAAGTTGCCGAACAATAACACTTTTCGCCAAGGAACATTGAGCGGGCCGAGCGAAACGATCCCTGACTGATCGGAGGTGAGACAGTATTTACCCGGGGTATGGTAAAGAAGCCAGCAACAGGTAACGCTGTCGTGTTCTGGGTGACGTGTCATGTGGAGATCTCAGCGCAGAGAGGACGTGCTGGTCCGGTTGCAACACATCTTAACAAAATAAGAGTCGAAACACTAACCTTATTTTCATCCCTTTTTCTTATTCTTTATTTGCCAAACTTAAGCTAAAAGTGCCAGTAAAATTGTTTGGTTGTTAACATCAGAACTGACATTTTACTGTTCTATATAAGTAATCGGAGTTTAATGTGAATTGAAATTCGGACGCGAGTTTTACCKCATTTTAACTTTGAATTTGTGTAAATAAATGATTGCATAATCTTTTATGAATAACTTGAACTCATCTGAACATTCCCTTGTGTCACTTTTCACTTTGCACAGTCAAGAAATTAAAGTAATGAGAAGATATCTTGGTAAAATTTCTCTCGTAACTTTGTTATGAGAAGTATGTAGAAAGTCTTATTTTAACATAAGTCTAGATCCTACATAGACGTTACATACAGTGGTCATTACGTAATAACTCAAATGTACAGAATGCAGCAAAAACCCAAAATTTTCAAAAGAGATGCAAAGAGGAAGAGAAAAAATATCTCATAAATGAGTAGCGTAAACATCATTAATAATTAGTGTCATCCTATTTTTTTCTTGATGGAAGCATATTTTGTWGCACCTCTGGGAGAAAATATTATCAAGTTAATGTAAAACTCACATCATTATGCCTCCCAACCAGAACCACTTAACAGCAGGGTGCCATGTTCTCAATAAGCACTCTCCCACTGTTCCTCGTTACAGATTAATGAACTCACTGTCAAGCAGCACTTCATTTAATTTTGCCCTCAGTAAATGGGTATTCATAATAATAGATAAACAAACAGGAGAACAAGTCTTGCTTTATTGCTTGTATTGGCCTCAAGAGTTTCTGTGACAGTGTTGATTGGTTTAGGGCCCTACAGTGCGAAACAATAAGATTTTTTACAGCCTAAAAAAGACAATACATATTATAAAATAAAATAGCAAATAATTACAACATGTCGAGTGTAAGAAGAGGCAACAAAGGTGACCTTTGATGACTTTATATTGTTTGTGTGCAGAACAGATTGCACAGGAGTAATGGTGTACAATTTATGTCAACAACATGTTAAATTTGTACCAGAGCTTTAGGAGAACATATGACATCGCTGGAACAAAATGTAACCATCCATTCATCCATTCATCCATGTAAAAGTGTTTTCTATCATTTCACAACATGACATTTCATTGGGTGATAATTTGATCCTGCATCATRGGTTATTTTCTTTTACGTTGTTTTGGTAGCATTTTATTATCATACAAAATCTTGCTAGTCTGCACAGCGAAGAGGGTTAAAACCATTTTTACTACCGTTAGTTTGAAAAGCATTGGTTCTAGTGCTAATGCAGACATTGACTTATTTTTTCCATGAAATGCTGTCAGAGCTAAATGGTTTTCTGTTACCAGTTTATTTTTTCCCATGTTGCCACTGATTGTTCATCATCTCTGTGAAAGTGCTGTTTTTCCACACCTGCACCTCATCTTATTAGTCCAGCTGTTTGTCATTCTGTGATCACTCTTCGTTACTCCTCAGTTTTCGCAGTTTTTGCTGTTTGAGTCGTATACTGTACATGCATCCGTTCAGTCCTGTTTGCTAGTTACATCTATCATGGGTTTGAATTTGTTTTGAACCATACCTGCTTTCTACATGCTGCCTGCACTCTGGTTCTCACCAAAAACCAAACCTCCACAACCATTGCAGTCATAAAATAAAGCAAAAAACACATCTAAATCCTAGAAACTCAAAGTACACAGTCCTCTTTAAATGAAATGCTGCTTTTATTATTGTCTACTGTAAAACTACGAGGTGACAATACGACGTATAGGAAAATAAAGTTTTTCTACAAATCATATTGACTTCATTTCATTACATAACAAGGAACAACAGGCCTTTGAGCCCCAAAAGTCTGCAATGAACCAACTTCCAGCTGAAAGGAGCTTTGACATTAATGTGTGTTAAACAGCCAGGTTAGAACATCCTATTAAGAATGGATGAATGAGTGGTGAGGAATGGATGGATGGGGGGTAAACTTTAGGTCATACCCTCCACTTGCTATTTCGCTCCATGACTCAGAGGCAGCCAGGCTGCTTTTGATCCTCCGGTCCACTGGAGACTGAATCAGTTTAAGCGAGACTCCATGTAAAATGGACAGACACACATATTTTTGTAGATTCATGAATATTAAGGCCGTGTAAGTTACTCCAGCTGTATAATTCAGCGGTACATAAAATATCAAATCAGTTGGAAGAACGACATAGTGTCCAATTTCTGTCATTCTTTGTGGGCAAGATCTGTAAGCATTTAGTTTGTACAGCTGACCTTTCTAAAAAAGTAATATTAAACTTTTAGCGTGGTATGTGTCCCATATTACAAAAAAAAAATAAATAAATAAAAAATAAAAAAAGACGAAGAATTTTGCACTTTTCTAAAAAGCAGACACAGCTTCAGTTTACTGTAGTGCATTATTTAAACATAAAAATCAAAGTTTCCAGTTTGAAAAACTAACTGGAGTACCTCTAATGTACGAATTAGCAGTGACTTCACAATGTGACTTATAACAGCATTTCCTACATTACAGGTTAAAGTCCTGTGCATCTGAAAGATACAGTAGCCTGAAAACAAAAACATTATTGAGAATAATTTCCCAAAAGATCATTAAAAAAAACATGTTGCTGCATGTGACTGGTTGTCCTTCAGGCACTGGGAGGTTTCATTTTTATTTAATTTCATTACAGCTTCTATATTCTGTAAATCAAAAGAAAAAAAAAACCCTAACTGAAAGCTTTTGACATTCAGTGATAATGAGAAATGTAACAATTAGGCAGTATTGTTCCCCCAGTGGGACCAAAACTGTCAGGCAGAACAGATAGGAGGTTACCGATGCAAGCAGTTTGATTATAACAAGTTATTAACTGATTCAGAATGAGGAAAACAACCTTTGCTCTGTACTGGATCAAGCAAAAATAAAAATGGATGGATGAAGATAATATATAAATGAAAAGCAAAATTTTAAAAATGCATCTGGATTCACATTATTTGCTGCTTCTAACGAACAACTCAGTATGTAACATCTTGTTTGGATTTAAAGAGACAGCATCAAAACGAGTTGCTTTGAGACACACCTCAGAATAGGGGTGATAGAGAGGCTGGTAAAGTTAAAATGAAAATGAATTTGTACCAAAGCATTGCATTTCCCCTTTATATAAACCCCATTTGAATAAAATATGAAAAAGAGGGATTTCAAAGCAAGATATGTCTRCTTTAACTACTTTATTTGCTCTTACTGGGCCGTGGCTCAGTTCACAGAGAGCCCTGAGAATCTTTTGCACAATGATCAGATGTGATTACAGTTGCACCTAAACAAGAAATAACCTTATTAAAAGAAAATGGAAATAGCATCAGCAGATACACACAGCTAATGACAAAGTAAGCCTAATCTTCAATAAGTTAGACAAACACACCTCTTCTTCTATGATGAAGAAACAAAGACATGGGCCAATACTGACATACTGTATAGTGCCTTGCAAAAGTATTTGGCCCCCTTGAACTTTTCAACCTTTTGTCACATTTCAGGCTTCAAACATTAGATATAAAATTTTAATTTTTTGTGAAATATCAACAACAAGTGGGACACAATCGTGAAGTAGAACAACATTTATTGGATTTTTAAAACATTTTTAACAAATAAAAATCTTAAAAGTGGGGCGTGCAATATTATTCGGCCCCTTTACTTTTAGTGCAGCAAACTCACTCCAGAAGTTCAGTGAGGAACTCTGAATGATCCAATGCTGTCCTAAATGACTGATGATGATAAATAGAATCCACCTGTGTGTAACCAAGTCTCCATATAAATGCACCTGCTCTGTGGTGTCTCAGGGTTCTGTTTAAAGCACAGAGAGCATCATGAAGACCAAGGAACACACCAGGCAGGTTCGAGATACTGGAAGTTTAAAGCCAAATTTGGATACAAAAAATATTTCCCAAGCTTTAAACATTTCAAGGAGCTCTGTGCAAGCTGTCATATTGAAATAGAAGGAGTATCAGACCACTGTAAACCTACCAAGACCCGGCCGTCTCTCTAAACTTTCATCTCGAACAAGGAGAAGACTGATCAGAGATGCAGCCGATCTACAGCTGAGGTGGGAGAGTCTGTCCATAGGACAACAATCAGTAATACTCAGCACAAATCTGGCTTTTATGGAAGAGTGGCAAGAAGAAWGCCCTTTTTCAAAGATATTCATGCAAAGTCTTGTTTAAAATTTGCCACAAGCCACCTGGGAGACACACCAAACGTGGCAGAAGGTGCTCTGGTCAGATGAAACCAAAATCAAAGTTTTTGGCCACAATTCAAAACAATAGGTTTGGTGTAAAAGCAACACAGCTCATCACCCTGAGCACACCATCCCTACTGTCAAAYATGGTGGTGGCAGCATCATGGTTTGGGGCTGTTTTTCTTTAGCAGGGACAGGGAATATGGTTAAAATTGATGGGAAGATGGATGGAGCCAAATACAGGAACATTCTGGAAGAAAACCTGTTGGAGTCTGTAACAGACCTGAGAGTGGGACAGAGATTTATCTTCCAACAAGACAATGATCCGAAACATAAAGCAAAATCTACAATGGAATGGTTAATAAATAAACATATCCAGTTGTTAGAATGGCCAAGTCAAAGTCCATACCTGAATCCAATCCAGAATCTGTGGAAAGAGCTGAAAACAGCTGTTCACAAACGCTCTCCATCCAACCTCACTGAGCTCGACCTGTTTTGCAAGAATTTCAGTCTCTCCATGTGCAAAACTGATAGAAACAAACCTCGAGCGACTTGCAGCTGTAATCGCAGCAAAAGGTAGCACCACAAAGTATTAACACAAGGGGTCCGAATAATTTTACATGCTCAGTTTTCCAGTTTTTTATTTGTTAAAAAGTTTAAAATATCTAATAAATTTCATTACGCTTCACAATTGTGTCCCTCTTGTTGTTGATTCTTTACAAAATAATTTAAATGTTATATTTTTATGTTTTAAGCCTGAAATGTGTGAAAAAGTTGAAAAGTTCAAGGGGGCCGAATACTTCCGCAAGGCACTGTAATTGGCAAAAAAACACAACCATCCAAAACAACACATTGCACATGCAGTCATGCAATAATTCACCCTGCTTCTATAAAAGGGGGCTAACCAAAGTACTGATTGAGCAGAAACTCCAACATTTCACCTCACAGAGGTCCAGCTGACCTTGAACCTGGTAGACCCCTGAAAAAACAAAGTGCAGGAACGAAGTGCTAGAATTCGGAAATGAAAAGAAGATAAGAGATGAGACCACAGCCTGCTACCAAAACAAGCAAACAAACACAGAGCCTGTGAAGCGTTTGGCTTATTTGGATAACCTTCACAAATGAAAGACCACAGAGACAGTCGGTTCTGTCATGGCTGCACTGTGAAATTGGTTCCTCCAGAAAATCCAGTCATGCTTTAAAGTGTGACATTTTATTTGGTGTCATTTCTTTGGACACAAAGAGGGACAAGCATTTTCTTTTTAGACTCAAAAATCTCATAATGAAATAGTTAATGTAAGAAACAATATGTAAGCAATAAACAGGGACTTTTAGATCATCCAATTTAGAAAAATAATGAACATTTTTTCAGACTTTTTATTTGGTTCTGCTTGACAACCTAATAATAATA
>NW_013952424.1:312722-313876 GCF_001266775.1 Austrofundulus limnaeus
TAATAATAGTAATAGTAATAGTAATAGTAATATACTTCAACTTGCATGAAAATATATTTTCTTAACTATTAGTTATAACTTTTCGTAACCTTCCTTTATCATCAAGAAACTGTTTTTAAAGTCAAAGGAAAGATAGAAGATGGGTTCGAATATCCTTTTTCAAAGTCAAGTTATTCTATATTAAATTATTTCCCTGTGCATAGCGTGTGTCTGAATTAATTGTAAACTAATAAATCCTTAAAAATAAACATATCTGACATTTTTAGAACCACCGGGGGCTCCAAATATCTCATTCCATGAGTGGTTCTGACTTGCAGAGTGCTTGTGTGAGAAGAGTTGAGAGTTTAAGTGTTGGAGTCTTTGTGTAGTCGTGTGGCTGTGAATTCTAAGTCACTGCTGCCTTTAGGTCATTTTGTTTATTTTTATTATACTGATGTCTTTGCAAAGCAAGACAGACACACACACATAAAATGAACCTCAGTTTTTTAGAAGACTTTAGAAAGGAATGTTTATTTTTCGAGTGGATTTTAATGCTCTTATTAATCCTTCTATATTGTCAGCCTCAAAATTCCTTAATGTCCCTGTACACAATGACGTAAGAAAAAAAAATTGTGCTGTGGTAAGGTTTGAGGGAGACACATTGGTGTGGAGGGTAACACTGTCTCCTCCCAACAAAATGTCCAGATTTGGACCCTTTCATTCTAATCTGATCAAAGACGTGAGTGACTCTGAGTGTGTTTGCATGGTTCTTTGTCTCATTTGTCTTTGTGCTGGCCCTGGAATGGACAATTGTTTTGTCCAGGCCCCCACCTCTCACCCAGTGACAGCTGGAATAAGGTCTGCTCCTCGCCTGCAACCGGTAAGAACAGAAAGCAGGTACAGGAAGGGATAGATAGAAAAGATTAATGTCTACATCGCATCTGCTTCAATTAAACATCACTGTGAAAAAAATGGCCCTTGCCACTCATTTCTGCATAAGAAATTAGCAGAAGATCATTACACAGATGCCCCCGCTCGGTGTGCAGCTCCTCACTTGTGACATATTGCCTTCGTACGAACATACTGCTGAGCAAAATGGAATGAAATGGTCCACAGTCCTCCTGCTTGGTTGTCATGGAACGTCTTGCAATGACTCCATAGCCGTCGGCTTACTC
>NW_013952424.1:313951-318245 GCF_001266775.1 Austrofundulus limnaeus
CCCCGCTCTGCCTGTCTCAGTCAGTCACTTTTTCTCCCCCTGCTTTTCTTTTTCCACTCGCTCTTTTCTCCCTCCTTTTCTTGGTTGAGATAAATAGGATGTATTTAACTCTGATGTGAGAACGTAGTTCCTCCTGCTCAGTCAAAACTACATTTGTCAGTGCCACGGCACTTTTTTGCTCGGGGTAATTGTGTGACATTGTCTCGCACGGCTGCCTGGAAATATTCCTGCTGTAGAAGAGGAAGCGAGGTTGGTGGGAGAGGGAAATGTCATGCTACGTGAAAATGAAAAGAATGTGCGGTTCTGTCGTGTGACTCATGCGGTGGCCTGTATGATTAATTGTGCCATTAGGAGATGCTACTGTTCCATACTACTAAAGTCTTTTGTGCCCTTATTTATTTATTTTTATTTACGTTTGAAACATTTACTGCAAAGACTTTATCTTCAACTAGGAATAATTAATATGTAATTCAATTTAGTTCCTTGATATCAACAGCCACAATATTATTCCAGTCTAATTTTATCATGGTACTTCTGCAGCTGTTTGACAATTGGTCATTGAGCTTATTTGAGAAATTGGTACCACTTTACAATAAGGCTCCCCTTATAAAGGCTTATAAATGTTTTATTTAGGTTATTAATTTATCTGGAAGCACTTTATAAATTATTAAGAAGGGGTTATTATGCATTAACTGAGGAAGAAAAAGAGACAAAACTGTCCAGTTTATTGCCAAATAGTAAGCCAAATCTGTTCATATTACATCTAAAGCTGCCACATTAAACATTTCAGACTAGTTTTTCCTTAGGACAATAATGTATTGTAAACACAGATTTTACATATAATATTGTACTGTTTTACTGCATTATTATTCCAATACATTATTGTGCTTACAAGGTAGAAACCTAGTCTGAAATGTTTAATATATGTAGCACCTTTAGATGTAATAAGAACGTGAACAGATTTGGCTCACTATTTGGCAAGAAACCAGACAGTTTTGTTTCTTTTGTCATCCTTAATTAATGCACAATAAACTCTTCTTAAAGATTCATAAAGTGTTTACAGATGAATTAATAACTATTTATAAGCCATCTATAAGGGGAGTCTAATTGTAAAGTGGTACCGAGAAATTTTATAATGATGCTTGATTTGTATCATTGTTAGGTGGTGCATGTCGAAGAAGGATCCACTCACATGCATGAAATTTCCCAGCCTGGAGAAGCAAGATGCCTTGAAATTCTGTGAACACCCATTTCACCTGAAATGCACAGTTTTCTCTGTCCAGTTTTTGCTTTCCTCCATTCTTAGCCATGGCTAAAACTCTCTTTCTCAGAGAAAAGCCAGGCGGCGTCTGCTTTGGCCATCCTTAGAATAAACAGAGTTTGTGATGGTTTTCTCAAAAACCTTGTTCATTTTCATGTGAATTTATACCTACTGTTTAGCCACTTAAGTTAAAATAGGAATAGATTTTAGTAAAAAATAAGTGTTACATACTTTTTTGGAAAACAAAAGTAACMCAATGACTATTAAGTTGCAGGTTTTTAATGTGGGATCATAGAAGTTGCTCATTTTCAAAAAACAAACAAAAAAAATGGTTGGTTGCATTTTAATTTATTCAGCATCTTTCTGAAGGTATATGGCTGGAAGTAAACAAAATTACCATGGTTGTATCCAAATTAGACCAGTGAAAACAAATCAAAAGCCCAATTTTTGTTTATTGTTGAACACTGTAATGTCTTTCCACTTACGCACAATGTACTGTGTTCCAAGGAGCAAATATTTAGACATGTAGATGTGAACCAAAGTGAGTTTAGGTTGTGAAACATCTCTTTGTGTCCAGAGCTCACCACCTTCCCAAGCTTCCCAGTCATTCAAATGGTAAACCAGCAGAACCAACTCCTAATTCATTGAGAAGCATTAACAGTCCAGTCCAGCTCTCAGCACTCCAGTCTGACTCACTGTTTCCCACTACTTTCTCCAGGAAGACAAAAAGGAAAGTATTTACCATGAGAAAAGAGACAGAAAGAAGAGTTAGCGAGCTGGATGTGGCACGCTTAATCTGTAATCTGTCTCTGACATTTTCTTCGAAGCATGCCCTATTTTCCCCTTTTTTGTCTGGGCTACTTATTTTGTACATTAGTCTCAGTTCTTGGTTTTAGGTTGACAGTTCCTCAGTTCCACTTCTTAATACTTGAGAAATATGACTAAAAAATGAAAACTGCAGTTCGTGGGCTCACAGATACGGCGCACAAATAACTAGACCAAAAACTTTAGTGAATTGTTTAATATAAATCATCTACATAAAAACTGCAATCAGTTCTTTTACCACAGTTTTTTTTTTTTGGGGATGAGAATGGAGTCCTAAAAGAACATCTGTCTGCAAACATAAAATGCCTGTGGGAGGTATGCACCATGTTGATTGGTGAATACTAAAACATTCACCCAATTACCATCCAGTTTCTCTCAGCATGTCCCTCAGCAATATTCCAAAGCAAAGATAAGRCCATGTTCTACTTGAGTGATTTAAGTTATGAGCAACAGAGGAAACAGCAGGATGACTTGAGTCTTCTGTAAAGATGAATGAATGCTTTTTTTTGTGATCACTCAGTCATCTGCTTGGGATTTGCAGAGTTACAACCAGTAAGCATCCATCTAAATTTCCACTAGCTGCTTTTTTCTTTGAAAAAAAACTTTACTCACCTCTAAATTTCAATGATAATAAGCAGGATACGAAATATGATGGGTTTTCCTGGCTTTCAGTAGCTTCTTTATGTGATTGACAATACCTTCAGAATTCACTGAATCTCAAATAGGTTCATTTGCAAGAAAAACCTACCAGAAAGAAAAAACAAAAACAGGCTTAAACTAGATGTGTTGACGACTGTGGATGTGGCTATGCAATAGATCACTTTTCTCTCTGTGTTATTGACAGTTACACGCCTCARTAGTTTGATAATACTCAGTGATGGGCTTGCAACAAAATTGTCATAGGAGTAATTATACTGTAAATACCATTTGTTTGTGTATGTATGTGTGTCAGAGAGCTTGACAGCTGAAAGCAGGCAAGCATGACATCAGATTTCTTCCTCTCAGCGTAAGCAGCATTAAGAGATGATGAGGTTTGAGAGCGTTGACATTTGATGCCTCTTTGGCTCGACTTTGTGCTGTTAAACTGGTGCACTACAGAGAATGTTTTGGATAGGTTATTTTTTTTCATTTTGGCAGATATATATATAGTTTAGAACCTTAAAAATCAAAAGTTAACATGGGACTGGTTTTGCTCAGAATATGAACACTAACCATTTTTAACTCACTGACCCTTTGCAACTGTGTCACCTAATCACATAGAGGCACCACGACGGACGACGGAAGTGAGGGAGGGGAATATTGAACGAAGCCACAGCAAATGTTTTCCCAGGTTGTTTTCACCAGTATGCCCATGGATGTTTTAGGTAGAGGGCTTAAGCTGTCAGGGTGCTTTATTTTCATACATTCAGAAAGTTCTACTGAGTGGAACTTTTACAGAAGGTGGAATAAATTTGACGAGGTCTCGCTGCTCGTCAGCACCTCTCACTCTGAAGTTTACTGGACCACCATGTCCATGCCTCTAAATCCAGTCTTTACTTTTTATCAACAAATTTGCCTAATTCTTTTTCAACCGTGGATGCTTGTTTGCCCACAGCTGTTGAGCTCAGTTTGGCGCAGTGTTGTGGCAAAGTTCAAACAGAGCAGTAGCGCTATCGATTGACTTTCTTTAAAAGTTATTTTTGCCAKTATTAAAACCTTTTCTACCCTGACATAACCAGTATTGAATTATTTTCCATCACTATTATGAAGTACATGAATGTTGAGCTTCCTAATTTGTAAAAAAGTGTTTGCTGCAAATCCGTGAACACACCAAGGCTGCTRTGGCTGCTATCCATCACCGTCTTCTGTTCTCATTCAAAGGTATGCAATAAAAAGAGGTTTGGTTTGCTTTCTTGTCTGTTTGTGCAGTCAACTGTACAGCACTCTATGACCATTTTTACAGATAAATATCAAAAAATAAATAAAAATAAAAAAGCAATAATAGGCTACCAATGCTCTGTTAACGTCCAGGTTGTTTTGATGGCTGTCATGGCGGAGTGGGCCGCTTTCTGAAAAGTGCGTCATCACGCGCAAAGGATCAATAGATTCATGGGGTCCAGTAGAGGGTGAGATTTCAGTTTCTGAGTGAAGTTAGTTTTAGCCAGGTTGATCTAAAATTTAAAATTTATTAGTTTTATGATGAAACACCTTATTGGGGATGCTGTAAAC
>NW_013952424.1:320672-329766 GCF_001266775.1 Austrofundulus limnaeus
CCCCTGCAGAGGGCAGCTCACACCTGAACCCAGGAGGTAGACCCCTTCAATCTGGGTGGAGAAGAGCAGACAGCCAAGTCCCAGCCCGGGCCGCACCAGTCCGACCGACCATCCCCCCGCCCCAGCAAAGCCATGCCCCGGACCACCCCCACACGCTACCAACGGCCAGGTGCCCACTCCCAACCGACCACCCCCCAGACTCCAGCAGCCACCCCAGCCAGCGGGCCAACCACAGCAACCAGGATTCAGACCCCAGGAGCCCGAACAGCCCCAGGGAAGCTGGAGCATCACCCCCGCCTCCGGAAACCCTCCAAGCCCCAAGTCCGCCCGCAGCCCAGGCCCCACCAGACGGTCAGCCCCACCTCAGGACCCCATCCCCAGATGGCCAACGGGGAACGGGGAAGTGAAAAAGATGCTGAATTTCTTCCGCTGATTATTAAGACTGAATATCCAATGTGTGGGTYTCATAGTAATAAAACTCAATCTCARACTCGTAGCAGTCATGCTTTAGTCAGGAGATCTAATTATTGCACAGAAAACTGTGTCAAGTATGTGATTTTTCTCMGAGAAACAGATTTGCATTAACAGCCTGTCTACTCAGAGAGCAGTGTGTTGATGAGATGATGACTCTTTACAGCTAATGGAACTCTAATTGCACTGTTCTCAATAAGAAAATGAAGTTTTGTGAGTTTGTCAAGACCTTGTAGTTCCACTAATGAAAAGGTATTTATTCAAGATTCTGAATGATGTCTATAAATGTCTTAAAAATAAAAAATGAATGATTTTCACAATTTAATGCATTTTGCACTGATTTTTTTTTGTAATTAATTTAAGTTGAATCTACATATTCCTTTTGCAATTTGTTCAATTCTCGATAAGGATGTTTCGAAGAATGAGGGATGCCTCTCCGCTTTGAGATGCATCATATCAGCACTTTTAGTGCATTTGGTGATAAATGTGGCGTGGAAAAAGCCTCAGAGATTGGAAGAGATGGGATGGGTTTGTCGTTGGTGGCAATCACTCTCTCGATTGGGGTTCTCAGCTTGTTTTTTTTTTCAGGAGAGGGGACGTGTTTCCRGCTGAAAAGTCACTCTTTATGTTTTGGAACAGCCTCCTTATGTCCCACTGAAATAACAATAAAAAAGATTCTTAAGAAGACATTTAGCTTACAGCCTGCCATCTGTACTCACCTGCTAGTTTTACTCTTACYACTATATCAAGTGTTTGGATTCATTAGTGTTTATAACCTTTAGAATTTTTTTAATAATATTATTATTTACCATTATTTGTAACAGTGGATCCCTAAACCTTTTCCCTGAGTAGGCCAAAATTAAAATCTATTTAAAGGTTGCGGGCCGAATGCAATAATATAATAGATGTTTTACATGTTTGGACAGCAAAGGCTCATGGGACATTTCAAAAGTTGATAAATCTTATTTGTGGTCTTATGAAGTGTTTAAATCTACATATGTGTGCTGAAATATAATGACAAGAGATTGCAACCAAATGCAACTAATGGTGGGCCAAATTAAATGGCTTGGTGGGCCAATTTTGGTTCTGATTTAGAGAAATAGTTAAGTTAAATTTTGTCACAAACATTGTTCTCTGAGAATAAATTTAGCATTCTTGTGCCAATTTTGTCTAATGGTCCTTTTAGCTTATAGCTACTTTCTTGCAAATTTTAGTTAGTTGCTAAGTTTTTACCATATTGAACTTTTAGCTGTACTTTTGTCATTTATTTATTTAGTTATTTGCTTTTAGCTACTGATTTGCTAATTTGATATTTTAAAGGCCAGATTTTAGATACTCAAATAGCTGAGAAGAATGCTTTCTATAAATAGATTCTTTTCTGCTTGTTTTAACACACTGCTGACATTTTTTAAGGAATAAAGTGTTAAAACTAAAGTCCATTGGCTTTATTGTAGCCAGATTGTAATATAGTGCAATAAGGATTGCATAGGATTGGATTGTCCCAGATGACTGACAATATTTGAGTATTCATTGACCTWTATTACATCTTTGCTGAAAACAAAGCAAAGCAACTAAAAATGACTTTTTTTCTTTTGTTTTTTAGCTGATGTTGTCATTATGAGTCAAGTTTGACCCTCAGGACTCACAGGTAAATATTTTTGATTAGGTAGTGTGTTAAAAATTGTGTTTTAGTGCAATGTCCTGATAATGATAGCTTGTCAAGCTTTGTGTGCGTGTGTGTGTTTGCGTGTGTGTGTAGTTCATGAGCTTGGCAGGGTATGCCATGCAGGCAATTAAAACTGTTCATTAATGCTTTGTTAGACAACACTCCAGCTAATCCCATCATATGGCAGGCAGCGATAAGAGCATTTTCTTCTCTCACTGCCTGTCTGTCTGTCTCTCTGCTGGGAGGAGATATGCTATCAGGGCCTCGCTGTGAAGACGAACAGAAGAATGAGTCATATTCTGATTCAGATTTCCATCAGGGATCCTACCAGAGATGGAGGAAGTGCTTGTCAGTGTGCCCCAGATATCRTTTTTTACCTTAAGGTTTTGTGATGTAGCTGCGAGTATGGGAAATATATTTGTCTGTATAGGGAACAAAACCTTTCACAACAATTTCTGGACTGATATGTTGGAGCTTTAAAAGATCCGGTGCCACCATCAAAAATATGGGCTCAAGTAGGCTAGCAAGATTATTTTTGTTAAAAGATAGTGGATCAATAAATATCATCATATGTTGGATCACAGGAAATGATTTGTCAAGTAATTTTTGGTATGGACAATTAAGTGTTCCAATCAAAACACAGGTTTTAAGTGTGTGGTTTGGTAAAGCCATTAAAACCATCCATGAGGGTAACTTCTAAATGACTGCCTCTGCAGGCAGCACAAGGTATGGCACAAACTCAACAACCATCTTACTTCCTCAAATACAACTCCAGATGAGCATTTCCACATCAGAGAAAAAGTTAATGTCAGATGTTTGTGTTTCAAAATCAAGGATTGTGTCAGGTTTGTCCAACACCTCAGGTGCTGGCACAACCTTTCCCACAAGCTAAATCATTGCTAGATCAGCCCCTGACACTAGTAAAGCAAGACAACAAGAAAAGACTTAAAAGGGACATGCTATGCAAAATCCACTTTTTTAGCTGCATTTTGTTGTGAACTTGGAGTTTCTAGGTGTGCAAAAAATAACAATAATTTAGTCTCTCCTGCTGCTGCAAAGATATCTTAATGTAGTGTGCGAGTCATATTGTTCAACCTGGTCAGTTTTCTCTATTTTGTATGATATTTTCTGAACTATTATGTCAAATTATTTGTGACAGAACTGGCAAATAAGGTCTGGACTTACCAACTACTATTTGGTTGTCTTCATTCTCCTCTGGCTCTGGCTCCAACATGTTAGGCTGGATGGACGTCTTCCATTGTTGACATTTTTAAATTAATTTGTAAATTAAACATTTCTGGACCGCTGTATAGTCTTATTGTAGTTTATCCCTCATTGGGATATAAAGAGACAGCATCAAAAGTTGATCTGAGTCACACCTCAGAAGAGGGTGAAAAGGGGGTTTGTGGAGTTACAATGAGGAGGGATTCAGACCAAAGCATTGCAGTTCCACTTTATATAGATCCAAACTGAATTATTTAAATATGAACAAGAAAGATTTAAGAGCATGATATATCTTCTTTAACATGGATCTTGTCCAAAAAGCAGATGCAAACCCCATTCCAATATTTTGATCAGTTGCACTTGACTGACAGGATGACTTGAAAAACAGAGCTCACATTTGAACCACTTTATTGATTTTTGCACCTACTTACTTTTTTATCTGATTGTTATTCTACTCAGACTTATCTTTGCCACTTGCTGCAGATAATGTAATTGCCTTCGTGTGTATTCATTCATTTGTATGTCTATAATGTTAGCAGAAAATCTCATAAACCAGTGCATGGGTTTTAATGAAACTATTAAAAACATGCATTTTCACTGTAAAGGTACAAATGAATACTATTTTTTGTCAACCTGATTCAAGACAGCCAACACAACTGAATGACTGATAAAAATGGCCTTAACAAAGTTAAAGTTAAAGTAACTTTACAATGGAGTTTGTTAAACTCAAGCTAAATAAATAAATAAATAAATAAATAAATAAATAAATAAATCATTGCTAATATGGAAACCACTAAATGAATTTAACTCTCAGAAATGTATTATTTGATGCACATCAACAACTAATATTTGGAACCCTCTTGATTGAAGAAGATTACAGAGAAGCAATCTTAGGAGACACAAACATGTCTATAAATCCATCAGTTTTAAATATATTGAAGTAAAATCTGGCGTGGTAGTAACTGAGAGTCATCCCCACCACGTATTCTGAGCACTAAGATAGCATGAGATYTGTGCTTAAAGCTTTGGCATCAGCAGGTGATATTCGTTACTTTGAGGAATTTATAGTTTGTTTTGCAGCATTTGTTTTGTACGAACCATTGCTGCTTTTGTGTTATATTATTGCTTTCTTTCTTTGTGTGACCCATCACACTGAAACGAGGATTAAGTCCAAAAGTGGAATGTGGAGAAGTTTAAATGTGTTCAAAATTTGCATTTTATCAAAATATATTCAATTAATGCCTTTTCAGTTAATCATTTCAGTAAACTGTCTAACATATAATCCTGAAAAAAAATTTAAAGCATTTTTTGAGCAGTAGCAACAACAACAACAAAAAAAAACCTGATTATGAGGAAAAACGCCTTAAAATTTGGAATTTTTCCCTGTGAGCTAGCAATGTTTTTGTTTTTTCTCAACTGGGAAATCTTAATAAAACTATTTGAGATTTCCTCTTCATATTGACATAAAAAATTACTCAATAAATTTACATAAAATTAGGATTTAGACCAAACAGTAAATGTAGTGTTGTAACCAACAAGACAAATTAAGTCATATCTCTGGATAAGCTTATGATATCAGAATGATCCAGATATCAAAATATAGCTTTTTAAAGCCACAAATCTGAAAATGTAATTAGGATATTTAGACAGAATTTGACTTAATCCTCATTTCAATATGATAGGTCACATTTATTATGCCTCCTCCCACTGCGGCCGGAGGCTATCTGTGTGTTAGTGCGGTGTSCGTCCATTACGAGTGATCTTGTGTGCACAATTTCTCCTGAATAAAATTACATATTTACTTATAAAGAGGCATAGTAACTCCATTAGGGTAGTACTTAGTCTAATTAGAATTGGGCATCAAGAGGTCAAAGGTCAAGGCCATTTATGATGATTGGTATTTGGCATCTTTTTCAAAGGCAGACAYGTCTAGGGCAGGYGGAGGCATGCCAATCGATGCTTTGATGACGAGTTCCACCTTGTTTGAAACTGAAATGCTAGCAAACCAAAAATGTTACTTTTCTAAAAGTTTGGTTTCTTTTGGGATTTAAAAAAGTAAGTGCTGCACAGCCGCCGGGTGACGGATGATGCATTGTGACCGGGAGGTTTAGGCCGGCAGCCAGGACTGCTCGAGTCTCTGCTGGCACAGATTTCCCTGCAGGTGTCAGAGGGATATTACTGCGGCAGCACAGAGCTGTTTTGTCAGATACTATCAGACGAGCTTAAAGCCAGCCAACATCTTTGTGGTGATGGAGCTGATTGCATATTCATTTCCACTTATGTAATAAACAGTGCATTAGCATTTCACTGAGCAAGTTCGTTTTGTGGCGTGAAGGCACATTCTGAAGAGTATTTTCATACCTTTTGAGCTGAGGTTTCAAAGTTTTTAAAAATATTATTCTCTAGGCAAACTGAAATGATTTCATTAGGATTTCTTTCAGCCCTTGCTTGTAAAATTAATTTACATGGGGTTGAAGTGGATGTGAATGAACTGAAAATGAATTTAAAATGACTTAATACTGACATTATAATCTATAGATCTTTATTTTTGCAATACATATATAGCAATCATGCTTTTTCAAATAACACCATCTAAAGACATTTATTATATTTTTACATAGAATATTTTACATTAGGCCCATGTAACAGCTAAAAATATACAAAACAATATTCTCTGACTAGACATTTCTAATAAATTATTTCATATATTCTTTAATATTATTACTCTAATATATTATTATTGTATATTTTTTTCAGCAAAGAGAGATATGTGACTTAGTTTCTGAGATAGTATTATTGCAGAAAACAGCAAATATCACATTTTTCATTCAACATTTTGACGTAATAAAAAGAAAAATAAACTCGGCGTGTACGGACATTCACAGATACATGTATTACACAATCCAGTTTACAACATCATTCAAGAGAGAAACGGCAGTATGGTAACTTTATACAAAATTCATGGAACGCTTTTGTCATTGCACATTTTATTTCACAYATCTTTGAAAGAGGAAAGAGAAAASTGGACTGATTCAACCTGATTCCTATGCATGTAGCTGCCACTGAAGCATTTTGTTTTGACCCTTCGATGTTGTACTATCTGTGGTTTGTCTTGGACCTAGCATAATTATATAATCCATGTGTAATTCTATTATACAGTGTTGTGTTTTTTACATAATCAGGGTCCTATCAATTTATTGTACCAAAGGGGGACATTTCAGTGGCGTTAACCTGTAAAGTGTTTGACTATGTTATGTTGTTTATGCTGCTTTGCCAACTTTAATTTCTGACTGAACCAAAGTTTCTCACTCCAAGTTTCATAATATATATTTGCACTTGCTATAGAGTTCAAACACATGATAGCTTCTATCCTTAAAAGGCCACAAATAGATGATACAACAGCAAGAAGCAACAATTTGGATCAGCTTTTAATGCCGCTTTGTGCACATTTATGCTAAGACTTTTGCTGCATGTTTAATTTATAAGGGGGATGATAGAAATTCCAAAAACAGTTCTTATTATTTAAATGAATCAGGGTGATATTTTGAACAATTTGGTCACATCTACCTTTGTTCCTGAGGAGTGTGTTATTGAACAGGTATATAAGTAAAGAAGTGTGGTTAGAATTCTTTTTACCTCCAATGTAGGACAGCAGCTTATTCACTGTGTATAAAATAAATTGAATATTTGCAACCACGTATTTCTTTCCCTAATAACATTTCCCATTTGATTGCCAATGGAAATATGAGATTTGTTCACAGAGTAAACAAGTGTGCTTGTAGGCTGATGTTGTGTTGTTTTCCCCTAAATTATTGCTCTACTTCATCAAAAAGGGGTGCTTTTTTCTTTTCTTTTCATTTGTTTTATTTTATTTTTTTCTAAATCTGCATTTAGTTAGCAGGTCAAACTTCTGCACAAACTCTTCGAGCTAAAGCGTGATTTGGTCCTTCTCATGTTCACACATAGAAAATCACCTACAAATGACTGTAAAAAAGATTCAGACTCCACAAAAATGAATTGCTCTTTAGAAAACAAAACTAAATGAACAAGTAAAAGAAAACAGTTATAACAGTCTCTTGCTAAGTTATTATATATTTTTTTTCTTTCTGAGTTATTTTTGCTGTTGTCACAGGTTTCAGTCATGTCAAAAAGAAGAAATTCCATGTTGTGCTTTTTAAATGTTCCCAACGTGGGTGGTAAACATTACTGGTGGTGTGCAGGACTCTGTAAGGGACTGATACTCTAAGATAAATCTTTTACATAGAAGTTATTTGGCCTTATCTGTTGCACATTCCCATATAGTCTTGGCTTCATATTTGTTGATAATAAATCTTCTTTCTTAAATTTAAACATCTGTTTTTCCTCCTGACACAGCATTTATTTCATTGTACTTATTTAATGTACAAAACAAAATACATCTTGTATTTATATTTTTTTGTACAGTAGTCTGAAGTTTAGTATACTGTTAATATCTTGGAGGAATTACATTGATTCTGCATGAGCCTCCTGATTTAAATTGTACACATTTAATATACAATAGATTTCTATAAGTCACGTTTGCTTTTCCAAGACAACTAAAGTTCTTTTTTTTCCTTTTTTTTTGCATAATAAAATTTATAATGTCACAACAACTTTGCTGGGTAATTTGTATGTTCCTTCACACATTTTTTAACTCTGCTTTATAAAAATAAACAAAACAGAAAACCCCCTAACAATAACTGTAATCAGGTTGGTTTCACGTGTCCCCAGGAGGTAGGTGAATAAAAGCAGACATAGAAGTCTAGTGGTCGTTCCCAACCTTGATTACGACGGAGTGCCGGTCTTGCCGTCGAAACCCAGAAACAGGCAGAACTTTGAATTTAGATGTAGGCCTCCTCGTTGACTGGGTTCTGACTCTGGTTTTCTGGCTGCTGATCCGGACCATTTTCTTGAGACTTCACCAGGGCCACGGGTTTGAACATCATCCGCAGACGCTAAAAAACAGCATTAGTAACAAAGCAGATGTGACAGGATGTGGGAGGCGAAAACGCAGCTGTGAGCATGATGCAGTCAGAGGCGAGCTTATCCTAAAGAAAAATCTAGACTTCTAAAGTTTTCCCAAACATTTTCAGCTATGGACATTGGTTAGTCAATTCAAATCAGAGGCCATTTTAATGCATTGTCCACGCGGGCGAGGAGCACTACTCAGCTGGTTGATTGCTACAATTAGACAATCAGCCATCAGCTGCAGGATTTGACACCTGCATTTCGCCTCTGATAGCCTCTGCTACACTGCCTGCAATTATGGCACATTCATTCTGTCAGCAGTAGCTATAAAGCTACATCTGTCACCAGCACACTGTGGACGATTGCAAATGAAAAAGCTGTTAATGTACATTTTCTGAAAAAAAAAAATAGATAAAAAATAAAAAGGTATTATCTGTCATTATTAAGACTGCCCGGTCAATAAAAACGCATTCCATCATTGCACTGTAGATATGTGTGTGTAATTTCCTGAGAATTCGGTGGCTGTTAAAACAGAAAGCCATGAGAAATTRCCTCACAAAACTAATTAAAAATTCTCTTTCGCTAATCCTTTTATCACAGCTCTCTTCATTTCAATTTAATATTATTCCATCGAGGATGCTTGTGTGTTTGCTCATTACAAAACCATTGAATGACAGTACCAGAGTATAATCATCGGAGCAGAAGAACGCTGAGCTAAAGTCAGCATTTTCTCTTCAGGTGTTGGGC
>NW_013952424.1:329876-332833 GCF_001266775.1 Austrofundulus limnaeus
TATATATACTGTATATTAATAAAAATGTTACAAATGAGAATGAAGACAAAATGCTGCTGAGTTGATGTTTTCTGAACTGCCTTTAAAGTAAAATATTTGTTGAAGCTTCTTGCAAATGTTGATCTTTTCCTACAGTCTTGGGAGCTTGTATGCTATTCTCAGATGGCACTGGCATAAGGGAAGTTATTGTAGAAAAAGAAAAGTGCAAAGCAATGCATTTCAATCGCTCAACACTGCCTACCTGCTGCAGTTGTGCATTAAAATGTAAATAATAAAGGTGAGAACTACTCAGAGTAATGTGATCTTCTCTGTAAAACCTAAGCATCCTTCTCAGAATAATATCTGCAGCTTAAATCTACATTAGAACCCACCTCCTTGTATGTGCCTTTGAGCGTGAGGAACATATAGCCCATGTAGCCAGGGATCAGAATCATGGAGGAAAGGGCCATGCACCAGCCGACCCCCTGACCCCAGCCTGGGAACACATAATCGCCCATGGTGAGCGGGACCATCTGCACTGCACTGAACAAAAACACTCCCTGGACAAGACAGAGACAAGAGAAGGCATCTCAGCACCTTTCTCATCACACAATTTGAATGCATTTGAAAGTAGCTATTTTACCATAAAATTAATATTTTCTACACATTGATCTTGTTGGAACAATATTTTTTCTTCCTAGTGTCTATGTGTCAGCACAGGAAACAACTTACAGCCACAATGAGGGGAGTAAAAACCACCCAACAGGCCTTCCACCACAAACATGGTCTGTAACCAATCATCTCCTCAATGTTGTCATAGAATTTGTTCACACCTGCAATAAAAAAGATAAAAATTATAGTTTTTTTCTTTCCTTTTCCTTTGCAATTGTTTTAAGACTATTGTCCATCGCTTTTATTTCAAAACTTGCCATTTTCTTAGACTCGAATTGGTTTTAGATGCTAAAAAGTCATACATATGTATATTATTGCACTGAAAACAGCGTTGCTCACCATAGAACCATGAAATTGAGATGCACTCAAAGAAAACAAGGAAAAGCAGAGACATTCCACTTGCTGAGTAGTAGTCGAATAGCTTAAACACATACAGTCCACCCTGCAAAAAATAAATGCAAAAATAACACAAGACAGGATTATAAAATGACGGAAGGAGAGAAGGGAGAACAACAAATAAGCAGTTCTCTTTGTTTTCAGGATAGTCTTGAAAGGTCATGTGGAATAATACAATATTAACTGTGATCACAAAAAGATGTGACTGTATAAAGGTAGAGAAATCTTATATATACGCCAAGTTTCATTGAAAAACAAAATCATGCAACAAATCAACATTTTTTGCTCATTCTTGTTTTATTTTAAAAGACCTTTTTTAAAATGTTGAATTACTGCATTTTATTCAGGACTCCGAAGAGCAAAAGGTGTGTACTGTTTTGAGTGGAACATAAATCAGTTAGCATGTTAGAACTTGGTGCAAATGTGGTTTAATTGACAAGTTAAAAAAGAGACCAGGTTATCAAAAAATATATAAAATATTGATAATAATAATTAGGCTATGAATATCTGACAATGTAGGCAGTAGGTGCTGAGACAATTTACTACATTTGATGATTTGATGTTTTTTTTTACTATAAATAAAGATCATTTGCAGTTAGAATAAAAATAAAAAGTAACCCAAACCAAAGCTGATGTGAAGTAAACTTCTGCCACTCAGTCATATTCGCTTCATGTTTCAGACAGAAAGAACCAATCATTTACTTGGTGCATTGTCATGTTTACCTGTGTGATGTTGGACAAGCCAATTATGTAAGAAACAAGGCAGACGATAGCGATGAAGATCTCTCGACGCTTTCTGAGAACCCGAGGAAATTCGTCAACCAGTGCAGTGATGAAGCCTTCCACAGTGCAGAACTGTGGAGTTTGCAGAGCCATTTCAAAACTGTTACTACTTACTCTGCCGTCACAATCAAACTAATGTAAATGTTTAGTACAAGAGTGAAAATGTTATACAAAGGCACAGTAAGTTACAGGTATTATTTAGACAGTATTGTTTCTAATCCGAAACAATAACATCTTGGATTAAGACAATAAATCTTTGCTATTTGCTGATAAGAAAAGTGATGGAAAGTACTGCAAAGATCCAAAGGTCAGGGCATTTTTATTGGATTATTTTCACCTGGCTGTCGATTCCCAGCATCAGCAGCATGGAGAAAAACAGAATTGCCCACAGAGGAGAGATAGGCAGCTGGGTGACGGCCTCAGGGTATGCCAGAAATGCAAGGCCTGGTCCTGAATGAAGACAAATTACACTCCTCAGATGCAGCACAGAAGTAATAATGTGGGTTGTTTCGTTAACACACACACACACACACACACACACACACACACACACACACACACACACAAACACAGAGACCAGCAGTCCTGCACAGCAGGAGGGGAAAGAAAGGCAGTGGGGCAGCTTCAGCCTGAACCCACACATGTCAACTTGTACAGATTGTCTGTAAGTTATAAAGATTTGACATCATTCTGCAGGTATACAGACGTATAGATTAATCTCACGGATTTTTTCAAGTCTTATAGATATTTTAAAAACCTCATTTTCAAATTTATCTAACATGTCAGAGCCTATAGGATGATTTAAAAAAACAATAAATAACATCAAACAGCCATCTTCCAACCTGTTCTGCTGCTAGAAATAATATGGACTTTTTGCAAAATTTATGGATTTTTAGGGCTCTTTATACAGGTAAACGTCCAAAGAGGTTGAAATGTATGCGAACCGGACCGAACTTCAGTCAAACAAGACCCAACACTTTTATTCCTGATTTAAACTAGTGATCTTGTGAGCAGCTGCAGCTGTGTGCTTTTATTATTTTCTGTCAGGCTGTCGGAGCGCTCTCCTCCTCTGTCCGAGGCTGGTGTGGGGTGAAAATCCTCCACCTCAGACATTCAGAGATGTAACT
>NW_013952424.1:332843-341862 GCF_001266775.1 Austrofundulus limnaeus
CACACACACACACACACACACACACTTGCATAGCTATCCGTTTGAGGACATTCCATTGACTTCCATTACATTTCTACAGCCTAACCCTGACCACAAACCCTAAGGTTAACCTCACAGGTACCTACCTGACCCTAAAACTAACATAAACTCAATTCACAACTTGATCCTAAACCCAATCTCCAACCCACCAATGGCATTTAAACCAAATGAGGACTTGACTTTTGTCCCCAAATGCACCAGTTGTCCTCAAATGTAGGCATTTTGTCTTAAAATTGCCCCCAAATGTCACCAAACACACACACACACACACACAGACACACACACATACACAGATTCGCCCAGCTATCCATTTGGGGACATTCCATTGACTTCCATTACATTTCTACAGCCTAACCCTGACCACAAACCCTAAGGTTAACCTCACAGGTACCTACCTGACCCTAAAACTAACCTAAACTCAATTAACACCTTGATCCTAAACCCAACCCCCAACCCACCAATGGCATTTAAACCAAATGGGGACTTGACTTTTGTCCCCAAATGCACCAGTTGTCCCCAAAGGTAGGCATTTTGTCTTAAAATTGTCCCCAAATGTTACCAGAAACACACACACACACACACGCACGCACGCACGCGCGCGCGCGCGCACACACACACACACACAAAAATAAGCATTTACTTTTCTAATAATCCCCAAATTTACCAAGAAACACATCTTATCTCCTCTGTCCAACTGTAAGTTCAAAGTCACTGTAGTTGAGATAATCGCCTGCTTGTGTCTGTTGTAACTATTGAGTTCCGACATTGATTGCAATTACCTGAGGCTGCCACATCAGCAATTGGTCTCTTTGTTACGTAAGCCATGAATCCCACAATGGAAAAGATGACAAAGCCGGCAAACATACTGGTAAAGGAGTTGATGCAGCAGACGATGATAGAATCTCTGCAGGGGAGATAGACAAAGCGCAAGGCAGCCATTGTCACGCCTGTATCAATTCCTTATCAACTCGTCACACATTGTGGAAAAGCGAGGGGTGGGGGGGAGTTGAAAGCCATTTTGCACCCTTCATTTGTACAGCAGCTGAATACATTCATACTGACCTGTTCTCGTTTAAAATGGCAGAAAGGTATAGACGTTTCAGGATATTTAAAAGCCAAATCAAACATAATTGTTCTCCTAAAAGCCTACCCTTGAAGGCTACAGTGTGACACATGTGTAACTGCAYACAAGATGGAGCCAAATCAGTGGCTGAAGGGTCAAATTATCTCAAAACTACAACAGTGTCATAGCAACAACAACAACATATTCCCTGCAGGAGAATTCTGCACATTCACCTTAAAATAATCTGTAGGTGATTTAGGACCATTTTTTGAAGCTGAGTCTGAATAAAAGCATGTTTGATTCCTGTTTTTAAATGTACCTTCAAGTGTGACATTCAATCACATACCTGTAGACGTTGTTATTGAAGGGATTGTAGCTGCCAAGTGCAATCAGAGAGCCTAATCCCAGTCCATAAGAGAAGAAGATCTGAGTGGCAGCGTCGAGCCACACCTGACACATAAAGGATTAGAAAACATCCACGTCCTCATTTCAGTCGGTGTTTGAAACAGTAGCATGAAATGAGTGTTTGCATTGTTTGCACAATGTTATGTCTGAGCAGCCCACTTCTAGGTGCTCAGTAAGTCCTCCTTGGTCACCTTTGTTGATCTTTTTTTTGTAAAGTAGCTGTATGCTGCTAAAAATCCAACCCAACTGAGAGCTCACCTCAGATTCCTTCAGCTTGTCAAAGTCTGGAGTGATGTAGAAGAGAATTCCATCAAACGCTCCAGGCAGAGTGATGCCACGGCAGAACAGGATGAACAGCATGAAGTAAGGATACGTTGCAGAGAAGTACACCACCTGTGAGACACAAAAAGAGTAACAGTTTTACAACGTGTAATATTCACACTTGAAGCATGTGTTCTGCATGGCAACAAAAAAGCTAAAAATGAAACGCTGAATTGCTCAACTGGTGAGTGTTCTGGGTTACTGTGGCACCGTCCCCACTGCACTGCACTGTGCCCAAGTCAGTCACTCCTCAGAGGCAAGGTGACAGCCGAATTAAAGGGTTCAGCATGCTTTCACTGCGCTTTTACCTTCTTATCTGAACCACTTTTGCTCCTGTGCTGTCAAAGCCTGCACTGTTTCATTTAAAAAAAAGAAAACTATGCATCAAAGCTTGTTGTAGTTTAACACTCAATGATAGACGTGTATGTAACTGTATTTCATTTTTACTCAAAATTGTGATTATTTTAGACCATTTTTCCCCTGTATTGCCCAGCTCTAATAGATATGGTTGCAGTGTATAAACTCAGGCCGGTGCTTTTACACTACCAACACAAAAGATCTTTAAAGTACAGTTCTAGAGCCACAGTTCCTGTGATATGTTGAATTCTATAACAAGTATTCATAATCATTATAGATTAAAAAACTCTTATAAATCAGTTGTTTATATTACAATACTAAACTGAGTGATGATTTATGATTTGAATGGTGAGTTGGGATGTACATGCTATGTTCTTTTTATTTCACTATGGTATTATGTGGTCATGATTTCTTGTACTTATTGTCTTTTTGTTGAAGTTGTATTGGCTGTTTTTGTTTTAAAGTGTTTTGATGTTTTGTTGTTGTGGACTCCAGGATGAGTGGTCTATGGTAGAAACATGAGGATCCAATAAAATCAAATGAATCAATTTTAGGTAAAATCTATTGAATAAAAAGATGAAACAGTGTTGAGTTTTATGCTAACATAAAAATGTTGATATCGCCAACAAATTAAAGTTTAAATGATYATTTATTTATGTTAATTTGTAGATTAATGTGTCTCTGAGAAAACTAAATAAAACTTACTAAAACAAAATATTGCCTTCTTTGACTCTATATCTCCTCTGATCTGTAAGTCATAGGGATGTATTTTGGTAAGAACACAGTGAACCTTGTTCAACTACTTGGAAACAGACTCCAAGTTGGCAGCATCTTTCATCCCAGTAAGCTTTTTTTAAATTTTATGTTGCTGTGTTCACACTTTTCTTTTTAGTGTACGCACTTTGCCAGTCCAGCTGACCCCCTTCCAGATGCAGAAATAGACGAGCACCCATGCAATGGCGAGCGTGATAGCCAGTGGGATCCTGACCTCCCCGGGCTTCTCCAGACCGTCCGTGAGCTGATGCATGTTACGCCTGCAGGGAAGAAGAAGAAAAGCAGCCTCACTGCAATGCACAAAGGCATGTTTAATCTCATACATGCGGCGTGCACGCGTGCGTGCACATATATGCCAACACATGTCTTGATATTTACAACGAGCCTCTTCGTGACTGTTTTCTTAGCCCCAAAGCTTTTCAAAGACACCACAGTCAAGAGAAATCATGCTCCTGTGCATTATCACATTTTTCCTTCTTTTACTGCAGATTTTTTTTGCATGTACACAGGTTTTGCTATTCTCATGTCCTTGAGAAGATTTTGCGCTAAAGGATTGAATTCCCATGCAAATTGTCTGATGTGACCCCATATCCTTCACGCAAGGGGACATGACCTAATCGGCTTTATTTTTGTTACAGCAAAGCAGTCCAAAGAAACTCAGCAGTGCGACTTACTCCCAGAACTCTACCACAGCACTGGTGAGGTTTGTGGTGTCTGTGATGCTGTAGTTGGTGTAGCAGCGGTCTGTGTTCCAGGCATTGCCACAAGTTTGCCATGGCAGCTCCTGAAAATAATTTAAAAAAGAGCACATAGAAATGAGAAGACAGCTCTTTTTCCTTGAACCCCCCTCTCCCATCGCTGGGTCCTTTTCTCTCTKGCTGTCAAGCAGCCAAGACCGTGATGCTCATTTGGGACATTGAGATTTCATGCTTTTCTCTGAAGAGTGAATGCTTCATTGCAGAATGCATTTATCAATACCTTGTGTAAGGCACTAATTATGCAGGAAAGGAAGTAATAAAAGTCATACACTGCTGAGGGTTTTGTAGTCTTACATAAGAGATGCTGGCAAAAAGCCTGACACATGACTAAAGTAAATCACTATGTAAAGATACTTCAAAAAACAACAACTATGCTTTGCATGAAAATGCAAAAGCATAAAGTTCAGACTTCTGGATTGTCCTAAATTACACATGAATGAAGGAGATGAATGAGGGAGGGGTGTGGGATTTTTTTTGTATAAACATACTCACAGCAGTGAAGGAGTTGTATAGATAGTAAATAGCCCAGCAAATGATTACAATATAGTAGATATTGAGCCAAAAGGACAGAACAGCTGCAGCTAGACCCACACCTAAAACAACCACAAAAAGCAAAACACAATTGTGATGTTATGTTTGTGCTAAAAAACAAAAACAAAAACAAAAAACAAAAAAACAATAGAAGGGTCACATGTACAAATATACAAAGGTTGTACTTCTTTGCTCAGTAACTCTATTTACAACCTCGCCTGCTGGTCTACATCACCCTTCCAGAAGAGCTCATGACCTTAACATTTACATTAAAATATATTTTACCTTTGAAAATTGGAGCCAGTTTCCACACTCCAAGTCCTCCAATGGAGGTGTACTGACCAAGAGCCGTCTCCAGAAAGAACAGAGGCATGCCAGCAAATACCAGCGTCAAAAAGTAGGGAATCAAGAAGGCCCCTGAATAAAAGGTGAGAAGCAAATGTGTGTAAATAACGATACTTCACATTTCACCAATTTTAATATAATCCAGTAAGGTAAGGAATTTGTTTCAAAGTGCGCCCAGGACACTGCATTTTTTATTGTGCGTAATTACGCACGGAAATACACTTTAAGATCGCTTTTATTTTAAAGTATCCGGCAGCAAACTGTCGCCTATTGATGTCAGGATTTTTGCATTCCTTTAGTTGTGAGGGAAATGGCCAAAAAAATAAATAAAAAATCCTGATTACCTCCGCCGTTCTTGCCACATAAATAAGGAAATCTCCAGACATTTCCGAGTCCGATTGCGTATCCCACACAAGACAGAAGAAAGTCAAATTTCCCAACCCACGTTTCCCTCTCGGGTATGTCCTTTTTCGTCTTCTGCACCTTCACCACCAACGTTTTGGGTTTGTCATTTGGCGTGCTGGCTGCGTCATTCACCGTCTCCGTTTGGACATGTCCGTCCGAGGCTTTGGTCCCGTTTGTAGCCATGGTGACGCTCTGTGTCGGATAGTCCTGACCAGTGGAGAAGTGGTGGTTTCAGCACCGGTCCAGGCAGATCGCAGCTTGTCCGTCCCGTTTCAACCAGAGAGGAGCTGAGAGAACAGCCGGAGCGCGTGAAGAAGCAGGAGCAGAATCAGGGTCACTTCAGCGGACAACTCTGAAAGCATAAAGTGTAAATATTAAAAATTTGTCAATAAAAAAAGAAAAAAAAAAGAAAAATAAACTCTGAATATGGGATGTCAGGTTTTGATAAGGGGGTCAAATTTGTGTGAGTTTTGTTGAAGAACTGCACAATCAGTAAAAAATATAATTCAATGTCAAAATGTTTGACTTAAAAATAAATATGAAACATTTTATATAATTTCCCCATGCTCTATAATTTATGCAAGATGCAGGTATAATTTTAGGCATCTTAAACATAAATTATTTCATTTTCATTACCTTTTTTTTCAGAAGAGAGGGGGGAAAAATGCCCCAAGGTCTGTGAACCCCTCAGGATAAAATAAAGACTTCCCACAAAATAGGAAACACTTCAAATGGCCTGAAGTGAATCCATGTTAGCAGAAATTTAGAGCCTACTCTTGTCCTTGATTCATTGTGCTCTAAATTCAATGGCCCACTTCCCACAGCTCCCGTACAAGAGCAGAGCAATTAAACACATTTAGGAGTCAGTCGCAACCACCACGTCCATTGAATCACCTGAAGAGGCTAACAACTCTTTGGAGGCTCCAGTTTCAGTTTGCATTTTCATCTGTGATCAACAAGACAGGAGCGGACAGTTTAGAGGCTTATTTTTTATGTAGTAAATAATTTGTTTGATTATTTACAATATATGTTTAATACTGAAATGTTGCTTTCCAGATCCTGAATTGATAAACATATGCTTTTATATATACATATATAATTTAAATGTTTCAGGGTTAAAAAGAAACATTCTGTTCTTATTATAATTGGCTGAAACAGAGCGCGCTCTGTCAGCTGGGAGAGGAAGCAAAACGGGAAAAAAAACATTCAGGATGTCTAACCTATGTTTTTTTTTACACATACATATTAGATTTTTCTATCCTAACTTAATGTTTGCTTTGAAGAGACATAAACGCTCCAGACATGATGACATAACCGGGGAGCAGAATTTTGCGCGCACGTTTTTTTTCCATTTAATTTTTAATTTTTCTTTTAAAAAAAATCATTTAAAAAATGTGTACATAACATTAAGCACATATGTCAACCGGGCTGAAGGATCAAACGCGCACATTTCCACCGTGAAATGAGCCCTGCTTTCCCTCAGGTGAAGTGCAGTCATACAGCCGCGCACTGTGCCAAATTCTGCACATCTGCGCACCACTTTCCTCAAGTCGCATCTCAAGGGAGAACCAGACACATTCATAATAAATAATAATAAGAAACATTAGAACTTACGATGAAATCAGCTGATTTGACAGTTCCCAGCACGTTGAGGATCCAAATTAGGGGGAGACAAMGTTATTTCCTTTTAACTGCTGAGAGTAAAACCAAGGTGAAAACTTTTTTTTTTAAATCCGGCGACAGGGAGCAGGAACCTGATCCTCGAGGGAGGGGAAGATGGTGACCAAGTGCGTCTCGGAAAGCGAGGTGCTGTCCTTAAAGGAGTGGTGCTGAAAGAGAGGAAGGGAGAGAAAACGGGGAACGGAGCTGCCGCCGACTGACTTGAAGCGAGCAGGGACGTAACATGGAGCGCATTGGATTTTTTCCCTCTCATCTACATAGCGTCAATGTCACCTCAAAGTCGACCCACCCCAACTCCAACATTTCCACCACTGAGATGGCAGCGGGTTTGAGAGAGGAGCATCCTCTTGTCTCAGGGTTTTATATCCTTACTCATGCAGCAACTTGTCTCTCTGTCCCACCTTCTCCCCTCCTTTCTGACTCACCAAAGGGTCAGTTGAAGCATAATAAGGTTTACTTCCTTCTGTTTGATCAAAATCCCTTTTAAGGTTAACTAAATACCATTCCCTTGCCATTAATCACCCAGGCAACAATTTGAACCACGGTTTTGAGTCCCTGAACTTAGAGTTGTTTACATTTCAGGACGCATGGGAATTAAATAAAAGAAATACACAATTTTAAACATTCCTATTTGGGCTAAAAATAATGTTGCATCAATTACAGGCGCGCAGAGAAGGATGCCAGTAGGCTGGTGTTGCTGCTGGAAAACCATGATAAGAGGGTCCCAGCCAATAAAACGAAGTCAGGGTGTGTGAGATAAATTGAAAACTGGGCTCATAATCTTCTTAGCCCGCTGTTTTCTAAAATGAAATACCCATGTGGAACATCCCAAATGAGAAGTCCTAAAGCTGACTTTAACTCCTGCATSGAGATGAAATATCCACGTCTCAGTGGGAGATTTTGGCTCTCTTGAGTTCGAGTCTTCAGAAAGAGTTAGAGTTAAACACAAAAGGTTCATCAGCTTTTTGGAATGTCACATTTGTGATAAAACGTGATAGTTCAAATGTTTATTTTTTTTCACACCCTGATTGCAAAAAAAAATGTTTTTGAGAGGAACTGATAAGAGTTCAGGTCTTATTTGATCCTAACCAATCCTGACAGATGTATCCAATATCTGGTTATAAAAAATTATGTTTTGACTTTTCTCCTTGCAAAATAATTAGCCCACATAATCAGCCAGTGACACAAACATGACAAAGGTTTCAACAATTTTGTTTAAAAAAAAGAAGCAGATTGTATGTCCATCATAAACAACAACACAAAGACAGGGAACGATGATTTTAATTTCATGCTCATTTTACAGTTCACCATGGATYAAGCTCATGTCTTTATTTTCATACATTTTTGCCTTTTTTTAATCCCTCCCCAGCATGCTGCAGGTTTTGAATCGCTGACACAGTGCTGAAAAACCCATCAGCCGAGAGGAAAGAAAAGAAAGCCCAGATGGTGAACCAATTAGGGGTGAGCTAACCTATGATATGAGACAAAATTTACTATATTCTAATCTCGAACAGGCTGATAAGCCCGCGGGCTGCAGCACCTCTGATGTGCAGAAAGCCTCCCATTAGCCTGCAGCGTCCACATGAAGGGGACTGAAAATGTTACTCTGACGAGAGAGCGCTGCTGGTGCTGCGCTTTGTGGCCCCGGCCCCACCTGATGGTGAGCCTGTGTGCACTGGAGCTTGTAATTACAGAAGGAGGTGGTAGTAATAGAGAGTAGCGTGGCGGCAAACACACAGGCAGACAGCTGGCCTCCTGTCGATTTCACTACTCTGGCAAAGGCGACAAAAAGTGATGCTCTCAAGCCACAGAGCAGATTACTGCTCATGTGGAAAAGACAAAAGAGTGATACAGATGATGACAGTGCAAATAGTTTGATGTATTTTATATTTCTGGCACATCCTTTTRTACACACATCATCTCAGGGCGAAATGAGACTTTGCATCAGGGGTGACAGTCTCAAAAAACTTGGTAAAACTGGAACTTGGAAATTTACGTCTGAGGTAAATATCTGCACAAATGAGACCAGAAAGGTGCAGATAACAGTAAATAAGGACRCCCACTGCCATGCAAATGATGCCTTACAGAGACAAAACTACAATATGTCTGCAGGCATTATTTAAAAAAAACATTTTTAATTTTAATTAGAGCCACATTTAGCATTAAAACCCTACTCTACAATTTATTTAACAATTTCTGCTTTTAGAAACACCTTACTAATTAATATAATAATTTAAAAACACATGCAAATAGTTTCTAGCATAACTATTTAAGGCTACATCTGTGTGTCACAAGTCAAATTATTGCACGTAAACAGAAGATGACAGAGCAGAAAAGCAGA
>NW_013952424.1:341872-350457 GCF_001266775.1 Austrofundulus limnaeus
ATCATAAAAAAATAAAAAAACTTTACTTAAGAAGTATTTGCATTTCTTAAATTACTGCGTTTGGCCCACGGACTTCAGATTGATTATAATTTTGGCCCTCTCGGGGAAAATGTTTGGGCACCCCTGTTCTAGCATAAATATTTAAGGCTACATCTGTGTGTCACAAGTCAAATTATTGCACGTAAACAGAAGATGACAGAGCAGAAAAGCAGATGAACAGAGAGGGATCCATGAAGTGTAGATTTTCTATGCCTTTTATTTCTAAAAAAAGAAAGAAGAGACAGAGAGAGAGAGAGAGGGAGAGAGAGGGAGAGAGAGAGGGATGAAAAAAGACTGTTCTTTTTGGGTGGTGCAGAGAAGGAGGGTCCAGTTGTCAGGACCAGTTATGTGAAACTCTGCAGGTCCACAGAATGTGTTTCGGCTCTTCATTGGTAAGACAGTCAGGTAGGACGGTGCTTGTCCTCCCCAGAAGAGCCCCTGCGTGACGTTTCCGCTTGCTCCGAAAAGATGGAGACAAAGTGATGTGTCTGTTGCTGGGTGATCCGCAGAGGAACACTGGGGGCAGCTTTTTTTTTTCTTTTTTCTAAAGAGGAGGCTGAAAACACAGCAGCAAAGTAAAACAAATATTGGCCTCCCTCTGCCTTCCTCACTCTTCACACAGCTAGAGAGGAATTCAGAAGTTGTTGAGGGAGATTAAACAGGGAACAAAAAAACAAACAACTTCAGCCAGTCAAGTTTATGTCTCTGTGTGGCATCATGTTGTAAAACTGCATAAAAATAAATTATAATAAAAGATTCACAGGTTATTGCAAAAAAAAAAAAATGGAAATTAAGAAAAAAAATAAGATAGTACCTCTCTCTATATTTACATTTTACTGCTGCTGTTTCTGTATTTTTTTTTGTCATTTTAGTTTGGAATTACTTCCCTCTAGCTTCTTATTTTATTTTGAAAATTCCTTTCACTGTGGATTTTGTTTTACTTCACTTCCTCTTGTGTCACATTTAGTCTTTATCTTTCACAGTTAGTGTGTAGTTCTTTTCTTGTCAATGAAGCCTTGTCAGGTCCTTGCTGTTTGTTTTGTTGGGTTTTTTCAGTTGAGTTTGTTTTTGTCAGCTAAATTCTGGATTCACCTACTTTTCTGCTGCTTCTTTTACTTGCATTTTGGTCCAGTTTCCAACACCCCAGGAATAAATATGAAGAAACATTTGGGAAGAACTTGGAAAAAAGCAGTGAATGACATCAATATTTGGGCTGTAGGACTCAAATTAATTGCAATCAATAAAAAAATACATTAAAAACCTATTGGGAGAAAGTATTTTGATGTAAATAGCAAATAAAGGGCTAATATAAGTAGCATATTTTTGTCTTTATGCTAGTTATGTTTCTTGGTTTGTTGACGTGTGTCTATAACTGGGTTGTGTTTCTTAAAAGTGAGGTTAGGGTAAAAAAATCACCATTAGGTGCACAATGTTTCATGCAACATTAATATAGAGCATTTAGATGTCAGATGGCTGGTTTATGAACTGGCAGAACAATAAAAAATGACTGCATCAGAAAGAAAGACTGAACAGTTTRAGTCAGAGCTTTGTTGCTGTACCCAGCAAATGTGTGTTGAAATAGAAAAAAAAACCTTTGCCTCTAAGGAGTAAAAGCACAAATACTCATTACAGTACATCTGTATTAAATTTGAAWTGGGGCATTTCACAGTTCTACTCCACACTAAAGCAGTATTGGCTATTTAAATGGCATGCACTTTTGTATCAGCACACACTACAGATTAGAAAGAAGATCCATTTTCTGTGAAACTGCAGTTGTGGGCTTTCAGCACTGTCCCCAAAGATGTCTTTGCTGCTGCTAGTCAAGGTAATTGAGGCAGACAGGATGCCATCCGGGAGTCAGCACTGATATTTAGACTTAATAGCTTTCAGAGAATTTGCATCTGCTGCCATCTGCACCGTCAACACATGGCTGGCTGAAAACAGGAGGAATGCACTGGGAGTCTGGAAAYGTGTTGTTGTGTAGAAGCTTTGCTTTTTCGTATTATTTCTGCCAAAAACTTTGGAATAGCAAAGTGAAAATTGTCCAATTTAAAAGAAATGTCATTAAAACAAATTGCTGAATGGTAATAAACACATGGGTTGAAATTGAAAAAAACTTGAAAATTTACACACAAGTCAGCATGTGAATACCTCTTGTAATATAGGGTTTATGTACAGATCTGTTGTCAACAAATCAGAGGCCAATAGGTGTAAAATAAATGATTTGCTGTATGCAAAACTGGTACATGAGACAACAGCTTTAATCATTAACTCATTTTGTGAGTAAATGCTGTAAGACTGCAGTCAGCAGCAGATAGAGATATAAAGAGAGATGTAGACTTCTGGATTWGAGGAATTAGATACAACTGTTGCTGGAATTGAGGCCAAAGCAGAGGTACWTTTTCAGTTCTGGGGTAATGGAGTCTGTCTTCTGGAGCTTTGAATGTTCAGAAGGTTAGAGCTGAGAAGGATGAGATGCTGCTGCAGTCTGTCTCACTCCTCTCCTGCCGGCTGCTACTGTAGCAGCCTCATTATATTTTATAGAGTCTCATTAATAGGTCTCCAGCAGAGGTTCCAGGGGTTAATTTATATTTGGTTTGTTTCATTGATTGCTTTTTTTCCCTTCTTAAAGCCTGTGAACTTTCATGGTTCACGAGTGTTGCTATAACCAGATAAGCTGAGCACAATCCAAGCAATCTGACATCTGACAGGAATTTAAGTCTGCTGATAGCAGATRCTTTATTCTAAGACATTATCAAATAAAAAAACTCAATATTCTAAATGTATTGGATTTATTTTATACCAGCATTTATTTTCCTTGCARTCAAGACAAAAAATAACCTGTGTCAAAAAGTAAATGATATATGAAAAAAAAGTAGATGTGATCAATAGTTTTGAACTCATGATGTTTGAGAGAACATGATACGACTTTCCTAACCTTTTGAGTCCTTTTTTCTATCCATCCATCCAATATCTTCAGCTTTATATGGAGCAGGGTTGCGGGGGCAGCAGCTTGTCCTGTTGGACATCCCTGAAGCACCTCCCAAGGGAGGCTTCCGGAAGACATCCTCACCAGATGAACCACCTTAACTGGCTCCTCTGGATGTGGAGGAGCAAAGGCTCTACTCCAGGGGTGCCCAAACATTTTCCCTGAAAGGGCCAAAATTAGAATCAATATGAGGGTGGTGGGCTAAATGCGATAATATAAAACACAAAACGCAAATATTTCAAGTAAAGTTGTATTTTTTATGATTAAGCTAGCAGCCAGAGTGGTTGCCCACATTTTCTTGTTTGTTTGCTTGCTTGCTTGTTTGTTTGTTTGTTTGTTTGTTTGTTTGTTTGTTTGTTTGTTTGTTTGTTTGTTTCAGCCCATGGACATGGAGAAAATTCAATGTGTGCTTGGGCAGAAAAGGCTCATGGGACTTTTCATAATTTAAAATTTGAGCATGTGTGGTCTTATAAGGTGTGCAAATATAGATATGGACTTCAATCTCATAAATGTCTCTTGAAGTTACTTGTATTTTAAGTTTAATCTTAACAAAATTCAAAGATAAAGTGAGCACCATAAGTTAAGACTATCTGACTACAGCTCCTTGTACATACTGTATAGTTGGACCAATGTTTGAAAAGACTAAGTGCAAATATARTATTTCTACATAAGACAGACGATTACAACATAGTAACCAGGATAACTGCTGGTGGGCCAAATCAAATGCCTTGGCGGGCCAAACTTGGCCCATGGGCCCCACTTTGGGCACCTCTGCTCTACTCTCTGAAAGTCTCCCGTCAGGTTTGAGAACACCTGATGTCCTCCTAGAAAAGCTGGAAGAGGTGCTGGCCCCAAGACCAGGCTATGAAGGGATATTTGAGCTGCATTTAGTTTTTTTTTTTTTATCATTTATGCCCAACCTGTGAGGATGTGAGAGCAGCCTGAAGAGCACTTTTCAAGCTGATAGTAATGGATTTAGTCATTATCCTCCTCAATAACCTGTTTGCTTTTATCTGTTAGATTTATTCACAAGCAGAAACAGCAGAAGTTGGCTTTAGTTTTAGTGAGTTCCTGGTATTTATTTGGTGATCAATATCCACACCTAAATAATAAATAAAGAGGTTAAAAACATAGTTTAAATTAGAAGTAGCTTTTTGACTAGTGTTGCAAAAATAATAATAAATGCAATATGTGTACTATGCTGGTCTGTAGTGGTGAAGAGGGAGCTGAGCTGCCAGACAATGCTCTCTGTTTACCGATCGGTCACCTTCACTTACGGTCACAAACTGAGCTGAGCTCTCCCTCAGCGATAGGTTGAGAAGTTCAGTTATCCAGGAGGACCTCAGAGTAGAGCCACAGCTCCTCCACATCGAGAGGAGCAGTTGACCTTGCGAGATTTTGGGGGCGTGTCCGACTGGGAGGACACTTAGGAGACACCATTAGCTCTTTTAGAACAGGGGTTCTCAAGMCATTTGGGTCTGGGGCAAAAAAAATCCAAGGACCCCCTCATAAACTCTTTGCTGATTTAAAAGATAATTTATTATTTCAACCCCTAAATGCCATGGGAATATATATTTTTATTAAGTTTATTATGTTTGTTTTATTAGTTCATTGTTCTCCATGCATTTTTTAAAAATAAAAACCAAATTAACAATTTAGTGAAATTTTTTGAGGACCTCCAAGATACCACTCGTGGACCCCTGGAGGTCCTGGGACCCCAGTTTGAGAAACTCAGTTTTAGAAGACTGTTACTGACGTGTGTTCTGACCACCTCAGTCCATTCAGTTGACACACGGAGGCGAGGGAGGTGGTGACAGAATGCTGACTCCTGAAAAAGTGAGCTGGCGTGGTCTTGAAGGACACCGAGGACCACCCACCTGCGTGTTTCTCAAATCAAAACTTTCTTTCTTTTACCCAGAATGCTTTGTGTGTAAAGAAAATGGCCCCGTCCGTGCAATATATTTTTGTACTTTTAGTTTAAAAATGATAACATCCTACAATATTTTTACAGTCTTTATTTTACAGTTAAAATATATGTTTATTAAATAAAGTCTAATGTTACAACTAATCATAGATGCATTTAAGTCCTACAGGCCTTTGAGTTCTTCATGTGATGCGTGTGTGTGTGCACATTTAAATAATGCACAACTGTTTGTGAGTCACTTTACAGTATATGTGTGCATAATGATAGGAAAGGAAGCAGGTGTCAGCAATCTCGCCATGCTTTCCCACTTATCCTCCTATTCACCCAGGCCGTTCCCATGACAACGAATGAATGGATTGCCACGTGGATGATTGGTGCCAATCCACCAGTCACTGGTCTCATAATGGACACCCACTTGGGAAAATAATACTAAATTAACAGCGAGAAAAGCCTTTTTTTTTTTAGAAACTATCACTGCGGGATTTGAAACTCCTGCCCTTAGTTTTCTTCCCTTTTWAAACTTGGATTCATTTCCATTAGTTTCCTGGGTTTCAGAAAACTAGCCACTAGTTAAGATGTAAGATAAAGAAGTGAACAGAGCAAAAGCTTCAATACATTACAAAAATAACAGCAAAAACAAAAAAAAAATGCATTTTTTAACATTAATTCAACACTTTCATTTGGCTTAAAAACAACAAAATGTGTTTGTCAGACACGTCTGAAGTAAATAAAATGATTGATAACTAACATAAAGTTTCATTAATAAAAGGCAGCATAAAGTACTGAATTCTTGGGCCTCACTGCCTCAAGAAAGAAGCTGTTCCTCAGCCTTGTTGTCTTTGCTTTAAGGTTTGCACAATCATCCATCATCATGTCTTTCACTCTGGTTTTGTATCTGCTGGTGTAAATGTCCTCTAGTGAAAGGAGGCAGCTGTTGGTCATTTTTAGAGCTGATCTAACCACTCCTAGCTGCGCCTTCCTGTCAACCTCAGAGTTGTTTCCAAACCAGACTAGAACATGTCAAGACCCTGTCCACCACACGCCCGGCCAAAAGAAGTCAGCACTGAGGCTGGTGTATTTCAGTCTCTTCATAAAATAGAATGAAAKAAGAACTCTGTTTTAATTATAGATCCACCTCATTTGTTCACTTTAAACATGTTGCTGCAGCAATAACTTTTAAAACAAATAGACTCCTTCAGCACAGACACATACAAATCCTGGTTTGAAAATGTTTGTCTTCTGCCACATTTTGAAGACTCAAAAAAGTTTGCAAGGGAACATTTGTTTTTATCCTAACTATATTTAAGTGGCTTTTTTTTATATCACATCTATCCCCCACCACCCCCACATTTCCCATCACACACACACGCACACATTTATTTTTGTGACAAAATGCTACATTTGTTTATAGAACAGGGAATTGTAGGTCTACTTTGCTGTTCGAGGAAATCATTGTCCTTACTGTGACAACTGGAAACGTATGTGACAATTAGAGAGTATAGACTCCAGACCAGCCAAGGACTGATGACCATGTAAGGATGTCTGTTAAAACAGAACATACAATCTGGACCATCAATCAGCAGAACAAACTCTAAACTCTGAACAAATGGCCCTAAAAGGAAGAACATTAACTGAAGCCAATCTTGAAAAAGTTTAGCCTATAAGAAATATGCATTGCAGTTTGTCTTTTTATTTTCATTAGAGAAGAGAGATATATTAGACAAAATTTGGACAGTTACAAAGCTGCTTCCATGTTGTTGAAAGTGTTGATAGTTTTTATGTGTTTAATAGTTGAGCTGAGTTACACTCATTGTGAATTAGACACTGCTCGGTTCCAAGAAATGTATGAGAAAAAAAACATATATACCATATTTTCTTTCAAATTTATCAAAGATTAGGAACAGCTGGGCGGGCACGGTGGCTCAGTTGGTAGAGCTGATGCCTCTCAGCAAGAAGGTCACCGGTTCAAATCCCGGTCCGGGGACCTTTCTGGGTAGAGTTTGCATGTTCTCTCCGTGCATGCATGGGTTCTCTCCGGGTACTCCGGCTTCCTCCCACAGACCAAAAACATGACTGTTAGGTTAATTGATAACTCTAAATTGTCCCTAGGTGTGAGTGAGAGAGTGAATGGTTGTTTGTCTCGTTTGTCTCTATGTGTGGCCCTGTGATGGACTTGTGACCTGTCCAGGGTGTACCCCGCCCCTCGCACTGTGACTGCTGGATATGGGCACCAGTGACCCACGCAACCCTGAAAAAAGGAAGAAGCRTGTACAGAAAATGGATGGATGGATGGATAGGAACAGCTGAACAAAGTCAATGATCATGAAATCATGTTTTGCCTGTTTAGTTTCATAGAGTCTGTTTAAAATTAAAATGTTCATCAATTTTGTTCCTTGATGTTGCTTGTTAGGAACAAACAGTTTGAAAAGTGAGAGATATAACTGAAGCAAGAAATTGGATTTCAGGTAATTTTATCTGTTACATAACCGCTGCCTGGTGGCTATTATGCAAAATGAATGGAAGAAGAGAGAATGCAGGAGGATAATTGGCATGACAAGTTTTTCTTTGAAGTTCATCATTCTGCACACTCAGTCTTTAGGACATACAAATATTAAATAAAAAAAATGTATTTCCTAATCTGGGTGAGGTATCCTGTTTTACTTGGTTCTCCTGCATCCAGAAGGTCTGAATCCTGAACCAGTTTAAGACAGCTAGATGACCCTTCTCATCCACATCTGCTTCAAAAAACAATCAGAAGACCTCTGGTGATTAAACTGAAATCCGTTCTCTTCTGTGATGGTGTCTTTAGCTGTCCTGAAGAAAAAARAAACATTTTAAGCTTCTGAATAAGCATTTCAGATGAGGAGCAGATGGGTTGTGACATGGCTCTTATGGTTGTCTTTTTGGATGAAGTAAGATGGAAACTAACAATGACAAGTACAGAACTTCCACCAGCTGTTACTTTTTTCTTTTGCAATGACCCACTGAAGGGCACAAATAATAAAGTAACTAAAAAAATAAAGCTTAAAGTCCAGACAGATAATGTACTTGTTAATTACTGTTAATGTTAATGTAATGTTAATTATTATGTATTACTAATTGACTTAATAGAAAGGTGCAACTTGTAAAGTAAAGTAAAGTAAAGTAAAGTAAAGTAAAGTAAAGTAAAGTAAAGTTTTATTTATGCAGCACCTTCATAGAAATAGATTCACAAGGTGCTGCACATTCAGAGGGAAATCTAAAAGCTACACAATCAGAACAAGATATGCAAAAATTTGGAASAAAAAAGTATAAAAGCCATCAACCATCAAAGTATCATGACTATGCAATTCGAAAAATAAAACAAGCACATAATATCTAGACAAAAATGGGGAGTACAGAGTAAAACATGAACATATTAAGATGAAGGATTTTAAATCAGAAATTAATTTAATTTGGAGGCAGGTCCCCGAATGGGTAGATTGTGGATTACTGGTACATTTTAGAAAAAGAAAAATACATTTTTGATAAATTTAAATGATTTTGGATGAAAATACTGGCTGTTTGACAAACTATATATTAATATGATGAATTGTACGGTCAGTAGGTAAGGTTTGGTGAAACAGACACTAAAAGGTCAGGCTGCAGAAAAAT
>NW_013952424.1:351902-359005 GCF_001266775.1 Austrofundulus limnaeus
ATATATATATATATATATCAAAAATAAATTTGACTTTGCAAAATAGTCTATTTAAACATCTTTGAACTGGCCTCTGTCTCTTTAAGAACCCTCCCACTTCAGCATGTCTTCATAACATTGCTTTGAGGGACAGGTGCGCTATGGTGTGGGAGCTTGGCTACAGACTGAGCTCCAGGGAGGAGCTTCGTGTAAACAGGCGGTGCTTTGTACCAACAAATGTTTAGGCAGCTCCACATGACTACCAGAGGAAATTCAAGGATTTCTCAAACATGCATGAATGAGTCAAAACAACAATCTGGTTATGTTTTGATGAGAGATTGTTATCATAACACACACACGCCTGCCCACCCCCACACACATCCTTTTAGTGTTGTTAGGCAAAATACTGAATATGTTAATCTACCAGGGTGTGCATGTGTGAATGGGTGACAGTGACTTGTGTCAAAGCATTTTATTTTTTTATTTTTTTGGCTAAAATGGTAAAAACTGTCCAAAGAATGAGATATTTATCTCTATGAAAGCAGGATAAATGGCATTTTACTGGTCTGATCTGATATAAGTAATGAGAAGAAAGAAGCAAATGTTGCTGCTTTGTCAATATGGGAGGGGTCATAAAGACATTTCCAAACAACTAGGTGTAGATCATTCTGTAACGACTGATAATACTGGCAAGTGAAAAATATTCTAGAGAGGTATCATTCTTTCTAGACGTGATGGTCCAAACAAGTTCATCTCAAGGTCAAGTACATTCTAAGATAAATTAAATATATGAAAAACAATTTAACAGCTGCATCTCTGATAGTGTGCTTAATTTCTTAACAATATGTCATCATATAATGACTGAATAGTGTTGCTGGTTTGGAAGGTTTATCAAAATAATTTCTCTTTCATTTTTATGTAACTTTCAAAGCCTGAGTCTCATTGGTTACTGAACCTAAACTAGCCCAAAAAAAAAAAAAAAACTGAAAGCAAAGCTAATAATAAAAAAGATATCAAATATACAAAAAGCAACATTACCAAAATCAACAAAACAGTACACTGTATGGGAGCTGAAAGTATGAACAAAATCAAATTTTAAATGAGTCTATATGATACGTATATAAGATATGTGATGAATGGCCTCATATTATAAAACCAAGGCTCCCTGTGTCATGACCTTTGACASTGTAATCGGTAAGACCAGATCTGCCAATATCAACTGCCGTATAAATGTGTAGCAGGTCAAAGAGTCAGAAATTTATTTATCAGACAGATCATATATTAGGTTCAAAATGTGAGAAATTTTATTTTTAAATCAATCTAAAATCTATCAGAGAGCCAGTGATGGGAGGTAAGGATGGAATTGATTTGATCATTCCTTTCTGTCTTATCAAYAAATGCAGCAACAGCACTCTGAAGCAAGACTAGAAAAATCGATACATTTAAAGCTCTATAGAAAAAAATATAAAGTTATAGTTTAATAGAGTTAGACTAACAAATGAATGAGTGAAAATGAACACAAAGGCAATGTGGTAAATGTGAGAAAAGTCATTATAACATGAAATGACATAAAAAGGTAATAAAAAAACAAAAAATGTCATCAGAAAATGCATGAAATGGCAATGCATTTCAAATCACTTTCAATATATATTTTTCTAATTTCTTTAAAGTGATAATTATTATTGCTTTATTATCATCTGCTTCAGTATCGCATGTGTAAACAATGGTTCATCTCAGGTAGTTTTATAAAAAAAGAGTTTTGGTATTTATATGAAAAAAAAAAACAATTTGTGATACTGCCTCAGAATGTGGGCACAGTGAAAAACAATTGCTAATAATTTTGTTCGGAACAGGTTTATGAAGCGGGGCGGCACGGTGGCTCAGTTGGTAGAGCTGATGCCTCTCAGCAAGAAGGTCACTGGTTCAAATCCCGGTCCGGGGACCTTTCTGGGTAGAGTTTGCATGTTCTCTCCGTGCATGCGTGGGTTCTCTCCGGGTACTCCGGCTTCCTCCCACAGACCAAAAACATGACTGTTAGGTTAATTGATAACTCTAAATTGTCCCTAGGTGTGAGTGAGAGAGTGAATGCTTGTTTGTCTTGTTTGTCTCTATGTGTGGCCCTGTGATGGACTTGCGACCTGTCCAGGGTGTACCCTGCCCCTCGCACTGTGACTGCTGGATATGGGCACCAGTGACCCACGCGACCCWAAGGAAGAAGCGTGTACAGAAAATGGATGGATGGATGGAGGTTTATGAAGCAGTACAAATTGGCTCAGAGCAACACTGAGAGCTGGAGGGTGACGAGTTAGTTGAAAATCAACAACTACGTGCTGCTGCTGGCTTAACTATTAAAGTCCCCATCAGTGAAAGGTTACTGTGAGCAGTACTGACAGATCTGCCTACGAGCCTCTGACTGGCATGCTTTACTCACAGCGAAGGGTGAAGGAGGACAGAAGAACTCCGATTTAAGAGGAAGTCACAAAATGATGACAAAAACAACTGATTGAAGAGGTGAGACAACGGGACAAAACACGTGATGAAATAGAACGACTGAAGAAAGGTGAAAGGGGGGAAAAAACAAGAGACATAGGTGCAGAATGAGAACAAAACAGAGAACATCAAAGGGTAACAAAAGGTAACATAAGGACCTAAGCTATCCACAAATAGCTGCGTCATGCTGAGTCACTGTCCTGGAGTAACAGCTTCCATCAAGTTACCAACAGGGCAAAAGATGACAGTATCAGCCCAGCTCAAAAACACACAACACAATTCACTTTTATCATACAGAGAATTTGGCATTACTGAAAGCAACCTTCAGGCTTCATAGCTCTGGTTATACAACATTAAGGAATCTGCAGGCAACTTTTACTGACTCAGCAGAACGTTTGTATTAAAAATGGTAAAAAGAACAGATGCTCTGAAGTTCAAAGCTAGCTTTTCATTAGGAGCTACTTCTTGCTTTTTATTTTGTCATTTGTAAATCTAATAAATAAAATAGTAGCGTTTTTGTTTGCGTCCTTACCTAATTGTTATTTTGTTTTGTTTGTTGTGTTGATTTTGCCTTCTCTTCCTTTATTTTCATAAAAATACATTTGATAAGCTGAGAATGCAAATTGATTTTGGTTGAAATTATTACTAAAGTAGTTTCCTTGTGAACAAATCTTAAAATAACTAAAGACTGAACACAGAACATTTATTTCAATGATTTAGTAAGCCCTGTGTGAAAATCTGTCATGAAAAATGTAGCAAATTTATTGATTATTTTTTAAGAAATAATGTTCTGCGAGACATTGGGCCTCATGTAAGATCCGTTTGTACGAACAGATTTGTTCTTAAGTTGTGCATTTTCTTGCAATGTAAGATTTTTTTCAGATATGAACAAAATTCACAACCTGTATTTTACTTGCAGTCAGTTTGCTGTTATCCGGACTGATTCCCTTTCTTAATAACTTTATATTTCACTAGTTTGAAAATACTCTATTTTGATTAGAAAATAAATTACACTCTACTGTTATGTTGACAATAGGCTATTCTGTTTGATATGGAATTATAATTTTAAATGTATTAACGTAGCCTAAATGTATAATTTAAATTGGCTACTAATGCTATTGTATAACACAACAATATTAATCATATAAACAGCAAATCAACTTAAATTTTGCAGAAATTTTAAAGGCAAGATATTATTTTGAAGCTATTTTCATATCAAACTTTTTTGTCTTTATTTAAGTGATTCATGTCAACCCCTTTAGACGTCTACCTGTGACCCTAAAAATTCCATAATTTTCAGTAGCAGCAGAGATAACAGTGCCTGCAGAGCAAATCAGGACAGGGAAATGTGGATAACTTATTTCTAGCAGCAGGTTGGAGTACTAGTTGAGGGTGGTTATTTAATTTAATTTGATATTTATGTCACCGGTTAGTCTGGCCTTCCTACGCAGTTCGCTCAATTCTTGTTTCCCTTCACTGCTGCRTCTGGGATTTCTCCCATAGACAAGGATTTCTTCAGGAGAATTTTCATCTGGGCCAATCAGAGATCAGAACGTTGATTTTCTGCACAGTGTCTGCTTGTGAGTTTAGCATACGGCAGTGGAGGAAGTGAATGAAGCCAGTCCGTGTTGAYAAGSCTTCCAAATTAAATTAAATTTGTCTGCAGCTCTCACTTACAGCYRTCTCATTTGGCTCGGTACTTTTCTTCTCAGTAGGGTTGTTTACAGCGCACGCAATTTCCTGTTAGCTTCTTAGCTTAGCCTCTTTCACAGTGAAGCTGGTGTACACATACTGTACGTCGCGGCCAACCGAGCTAATTGTTTTAAACTTCAACAGAGGCCACACCTCCAGCAAGAATCGCTTCTCTATAACCAAGAGTCCAGACCCTCTGTACGAAGCAARGTGAAGGACAAGGATTTGGTTTTAACCAGGCTAGTGACCAGTGGTTTGTAAAGTCACTATTAGTAGCAAMCCACAGACACATCATTAACATTAACTGCAGCTGTCATTTATTCTCATTCCTTTGCTTTAGTAGGTCTTTTACTTCCACAGCTGACTAAAATACCTTTTTTTCTGAATCTCTGCGAGCAGGACGTCAGTCTCCGAACTTATGAAGTTCTTTCTTTTACTTTGATTCAGATTCAGATTCAGATTCTCTTTATTGTCATTCAAACATTACATCAGGGATGCCATSTAGAACGAAGTGCAGTTACAATCACCAATGCAAGAAAAAACACACCTTACAAACCATGGGGGAACAGGTGAACAGGTCATGTTAAAGRTCGCGCAACCTTTAACAGGTGGAAATACACAATAGGAAAGTTGAGTTTAAAAAATTGCTCTGATCTTATGTTTACATCAGAAACATAAGATCATWTGTACAAAAAACGACTCGCAATAGAGCAAGACAGCCTGGGGCAGGGAGGGAGCTTAGGTCAGATAACACAAGATGGGATGGGGATCAGTGGAGTCGGTGACGTTGAGGGTGGGTCTCCATATGGGACCCGACCATAGCCCCCCCAGAGTCCAGAGTCACATGATGTTATTGTCTCTTGTTCGACCTGCCAGAGTTCAGAGTTACCTCTCCTCGGCCTTGAGTTCACAGACCAGGTCCAACATGGGTGATGGRGGTGGGAGGGAACCAAGCCCTTGTTGACATRTYATCCTTGGGAAGTTTCAGATAAGCATGGCTATCAAGGCCATGCCACATGGGAGCCAATAGATAAATACACTTGTTTTGGGACAAAACAGCCTAGTATTTCCTGCTGCTTTTAATGTCTTTACTGCATCTCTGAAAGTGGTGAAAAATTCCAATCAGCCGAATTCAGGGGTACTCCTCTCCTCTTCACCGTATGGCGCTTCACCCCAATGTGATCCTACATACAGTACCAGAGGCCCACTCCTGTGCTGCAATCCTCGTCAGAATCACATCCAGTTGGCGATTTATCTCCCCAGCAACTGAGTCTGTGTGCTCCCAGCCCGGCAGAAACCTTCCAGTGCACCCAACAGCTTTTCAACGGCCCAGACCGCTGTTAGGGTCGCTTTCACTTTTCGATATACAGTATCAGGAATCCACCTCCAATCAGCAGAAATCCAGTTTTCATTTCAATGAATGGACACTTCCTGGTATGTGGGGCAGGAAGTGTACGTAGCCTTATGTGGTATTATTGAGGTGGTAATTATGCTAATTTCCTTTCCTCCTGCACCTGAACCTGAATACCTACAGGGGGCATTCATCACGTTTACGCTGCTCATTTACACACTTTTCCTGAAGTAAGAAGCGTTTGTTGAATCTGACCTGACATGTAAGAGCCCTTCATGCAAAAAATAAAATAAAATAAAATAAAATAAAATAAAATAAAATAAAATAAAATAAAATAATAATAATAATAAAAAAATAATAATAATAATAATAAAAAGAGAGAGATTTAGGAATTAAAGACAATAATACAAAAATGTTTTTGCATGAGGCCCAATGTTCTCTTCAAAAAAACATCTCAGTGTTGGGAGCTCTTGTTTGTTTTTATGTTCTTGTTTGAGTCATCTTTATCTCTTTGTCTATGTTTGTTCCTGTGTCGTTTCAGTTTATTGATAGTCATTTATTTGTGTTACCTGTTTAGCTTGGTAGTTTTAGACATTAGTTTTCCCATGCTGTCCATCACACACCTGCTGTTCATTTGTAATCAACTCACCTGTTTCTACTCATCAATCACTCCACCCAGTTTATTTAAGCTCCTCTGTTTCTAGCTGTCACTGTCAGATCAGAAGTAGTGTAACTGTTCTCTTCAGCTTTAGTGTTTTGATATACACATGCCCCCAAAAAATCAGCAAAATAAGTATGACCAATGTAAAATGAATGAATCTGCATCACATATATTTATTGTGATTGAATGAGAGATAAAGAGGAATGCAACTTGTAACATCATAAACAAAAAAAGTGAGTTCTGGCTCAAGATGAAGCAATATCCTGCTGCTCAGTGAATAAATCAGAATGTAATGCTCACGCTGCATGCACAAAATCTGAAATAGCCTTCTACTGTGTGCACTCACAAAAAAGAAGAGGCACTTCATTCGAACAGTACAAGAACCAATCGGATCAGATCGCCAGGGGCAGTGAATTATCAGACTAATTTAGCCTCCTCTTTGCTCTCCTTATGTTATTTCTGTGCAGCCACTCATGAAGGAGTAAACCAAATACTCCACTCATTATTGCAAGGCACATCATTAAATGTTAATGGCGTAGACATGCTGACACCATTAGGCATAGGGAATTTGGGTAATGTACTATAGAATCATTTGTGGATTTTCAGACTCCCTTCCCGTATTATTGTATGGGAACAATGTACAGTACATTGCATTGGATCATAAAGAGATATACGTTGTGCTACTTTTAATAAAAATGTGTCATTGAAGCTTTGTTAAAATGACTCTTCCTCAATCAGAGTTCATGCTGGTAGGTGAGATTGATGTGATGAGACTTCACTAATAACAGATGACTGCACCATGTGATTCAGCACAGCACAGCATCTGAGGGAATGAGCTACAAAAAATGAAAATAAAAGAAAACCCTCTGACCTGTTGTTGAGGTTTTTGTGTTACGACTGGATTTTATCAAACTATATATATATATATAT
>NW_013952424.1:359317-360526 GCF_001266775.1 Austrofundulus limnaeus
ATATATACCCAATATCTTTACCTAATATATTTCAAGGTAAAGCTGAAGTAATCAAAAAATAATCTTAAGGGAGAATTCAAACTGCCTGAGGAAGTAAAATAATAAACTCAATCAGTAGATACAGGAAAATTTGAATCATAAAATCTTGATTTTGGTGCTGCCATTAAATAAAAAAAGAAAAAGAAGGGCACATCACATTAACATCTTTATTTCATATTTATTTACAAAAACTGACTTCCATTGTAGTGTAAGTTGGACATATACAGTATGTTCCTAATATAAACTGAATAACATGTAGTTAATAGTCCTTTTTAAAATCATGACAAGGTAAAACTAAATCTTATGTATTGTGTATTTAATTGCTTCAGAAATATCTAGTTTATTATAGCAGAATTAGGTTCACCACCAGAATGTCCAGTTATGTAATTAATTTCTACACTTCCAAACAACTCAAAAACCTGTAGATGACCACGGGAACAATTTATTTTTGTCTTTCTCTGCTGAGCGTATGGTGACCTTTTGAAAAGTAAGTGTGAAGGACTTGGRTTAAAGTGGCTCAAAGGGAGGTGTTCCTGCCTGCAGCTACACTTACCAGCAAGCACAAATGCACGTCTCTTGACTTCTACAGGACCGAATGTTTCTGTCTATATCCTCTCGTCTGCTTCAGTGTTTTTTTTAAAGTCATTCCATAAAGGTGAGATCAGTTTACTTTGTGTGCGCTGATGAAGCATTCAGTCCTCTAAGTGTGTTTTATTACTGAGGCAGTGAGAGGCAAGCGCAAATATGCTTCTAAATGTGAAACACTGGACAATCGGTTATTCACTGTGAATAAAAGGGAACATTAAACATAGAGTTATTTTATGGAAAGAGATGAGAGGCTATAATCACAGCTCTTTTTTAATAAGTACTTCATATTCAGTTTTATTTGCYGACCATTTTTTGGTGTTTGCTCACTTTCAAATGGATTTATTTCCCATGACAAAGAGTCTGGAGTTATAGATAAGAATATTCAAAATGTGGCAGCTTTTAAATTTTACCACAAGAACTGCTGATACACCAACATAAACAGGTCAAAATAAACTAAACTGAACTCAATTAACCTGTGATTTGCAAAAGAAGCAGGAAGTCACAAGATGAGGACTTTCTTCCTGCAGTAGATACACACACACACACACACACGCACACACACACACACACACACACACACAC
>NW_013952424.1:362376-363892 GCF_001266775.1 Austrofundulus limnaeus
GTGTGTGTGTGTGTGTGTGTGTGTGTGTGTGTGTGATTAGATGAAGGAGGAAGGCGATGTGTGAATGGTGGCTGCAGGTTTAAATATGTGTGGTTTGTGAAATAAATTCTTTTAATTTAAGGTTGCAATTATTATTTTTTTTGCTTTTGTCTCTGTGTGTGTGTTTGTGTGTGTTTGACAAAGACACCTGCATTTCTGAAAAAGAGCTTTTTTTCTTAGGTTAAGGAGAAATAAACAGAAATTACACAGCTGCCAGAAGGTATTACTGCAAAGTCACACACCACAGGATCTGTCCAACGGGCATAGACCTCATCGGGTCTACTAAAGAAATTCTATTCACCCACACCATGAGATAACAGACACATAATGGAGTATATGTCAAAGTATTTGTTTCGATGCCATTGTTTTTGGTATTTACACACTTCTATTTAGTTCAATACAAAATAAACCCATAAAAAACTAATTAGTTCCAGCCAGACGTATCACACCGAGTAAACCTAAACAAAACTGTCTAATCGATGTTGGCCTTTCACTGAAATACAGCATTAAATCAGCTTTAAATAGGTTTCAAACAGGCACGAAAATGCAAGGTTGATTCTGTGCCCTCGAGCCAAGCATCCTCAGACCAGCTTGAAATCCCACAGCACAGAGGTTGACCTTTAACTGCAGTTTGTATTTTATTTTAATTTTTTACTTTTATTAGAGTTTTTCAGCAGCTCAGTGATAGATATTCTGGTGCATTCTGTTGCAACACTGGTTCGTTTCAAACCCTTTAAAACTGCCACTAAAACTTGAGGTTTAAAAGAGTTTTAAAACATAAAAATAACTTTTTTCCACAGTATTTGATGATACTGATGGCTATTTAGCAAAGTAATAACACTGCATTACATTTTGATGCAGTTTGTGCATGTGGCCTATCTTGATAACGTGGGAAATTAGCAGTGCTTCTGTGTGTATATGTAGTGTTTGGCAATTCTTGCCAAAATGCAAAAATGCAAGCAATTACTCATTTTAAAGCTTTTAAAGCTTCCAGTATTTTTAGAGATACTCAAAAAAATAGATGCTTTCAGTGTTAAATATCTAATATAAATTTGAATAGTATTATTAATCATCTCAACAAAACAGCAGACATAGTGTGCATTTCCAGGGTTTTTTTCACGTAACTAACAATGAGGATAGCTACTCGTTTTGACCTAAAATTTCCTGTGAGGCTCAGTCCCTTCTCAGCACTCACCAGGTGTAGGAAGCCTTTTTCTCTCGGTTGCATCCTTTTATTACACACCAGATTGCTCTCACTCGTGCCTTCACCTTCCGCTTCCATTTTCCCTCTCCTGCCTTTCTTCTTCAGTCATTTTTTTATCAGTTCGCTCATTTATTTCCTACTATTGATTGTTACAATTCCATCAAAGTCACTTGTTCCTTATTTCCTTTGATGGGATTGGATATAAAAACCCAAGTTCTGCTCTCTCTCTCTCTCTCTCTCTCTCTCTCTCTCTCTCTCTCTCTCTCTCTCTCT
>NW_013952424.1:364764-366691 GCF_001266775.1 Austrofundulus limnaeus
GCACAGATGTTTACCTCAGTTGTGGTGCAAAAGTCATCATAATGCTGCGTCTTCTGTTTTGTCCTTTTAAATGACCTATTTATAATGCAACCTGATATCCAGTCTAAGATTACAGTAGGAAAAATAAAACTGTTYATAACATTTTTTGCAACAAGTTCATGAACCAGACTTGAGTGCACACTTTCAAAGTGAATTTAGTTATTTACAGTATAAGTCACTAAACTGTCCTTGTTCTCACGTTTGAGTCCTTTATCCACCTGCATTGATTGTTGCACCAGAAGTGAAAAGCAGGTAAGACTATCCATCCATCCATCCATTTTCTGTACACGCTTCTTCCTTTTCAGGGTTACGTGGGGACTAGATTTCAAATTTTTAGGGGTAAACGTTTAAATTCAACATCAATTAAAAACTTAAAATGGAATTTTGTACACTTCATTAGTGTCTGACAGAAATTCCAGGAGAACGTAAGTGGACCTGGAAAGTTGGAATAAAAGAAAAATAGAATGTTCTGTATTAAATAAATGTGTAAAAAAAGAAAATCAACCATAAACATGAAAAACATCTCACTGTCCAAACAGCAACAATAAATTTATCCTGCAGCCACACAAGCCGTGAAAACACATCCACATGCTAATACAGTTTGGACTTTGTTTTTTTCTTTTACTCAAATTCTTTTTTAACTTGTTTTAAGGACACCTTATCCATTGACATTACCTGGCCTAGCTACCTAGCAGCCCAAGCTGTCTGCTGTATCACACAAGGTCAAAAGGTCTCAGTTTACATCTATGTCTGTCTGTTTGAAGTAGAAATGTAAACTGTCTGACCTCTATTAGCCATGCAAGTTAACTAGACTTTCTGTTTGGATAACTTTGACAGTAATCTTTGACAGCCCATCAGCTGCAGGAAGTCTTGATGGTCAAAATAACCCAGGAGAGCATTGCTCCAACAAGAGTGGAAAGCAGAAATGAAGCCAAAAGTTTCTAGTTATGTTGAAACGATTCACAATGAAAACGTTACTTAGTATGAGGCAAAAAGTGTTGTTGCACCCATGTTGTTGTTTGGTATTTTACCATGCWGGGATGACACCGCCTTTTACATTTACTGTAACAAAAACAGGCTGAACAAAGTTGGCACTGTTGCCTCACGTGGCTGCAGCCTTGCTGCATGGAGTTTGTATGTTGTCCTCGAGCATATGTGAGTTTAGTTTGGGTGACCCCACTTTTAGAGAAAGGCACCAGTTCCCTTAACACTGACCAGGTTCAAGTGGGAATCAAAAATGGATTTATGTAACAAAAACACCACCTGTCTTTCTGGCAGCTCAGCCACAAACACTTGGGACTGCAGCTTTTCAGACTCCCTGCTTTACATTGCTACTATAACAATCACGCAACAACTGCACTAATCTGATTTACCAAATAGTCTTAAAGTTGACATTGCATTATTCAAATAATTTTTGCAAAGGGATGAGTGCATTCATATTTTTGATGCAGGATTAAAGAAGTATTTATAGTGTGAAATGTTCATCAAGTTTACATCATGGACCTTATTTTGAAGAATTCCTGTAAATCTCAGTCAGTATCATTAAGACAAGACAAGACAAGACAAGACAGGATAAGACAAGACAAGACAAGACAAGACAAGACAAGACAAGACAAGACAAGACTAGACTAGACTAGACAAGACAAGACAAGACAAGACTAGACAAGACAAGACAAGACAAGACAAGACAAGACAAGACAAGATAAAACTTTATTGATCCCACAGTGGGGAAATTTGCACGTTACTGCAGCTTAATACAGGAGAGGCTGAGAAGAATAATGAAAAATCAATAAAAGATAAACAAAAAACAACCCCACAATATACACATGTGATATATAGTAATGTACACATACCAATGCACATATACACATATACTGTATATATACAC
>NW_013952424.1:366833-368859 GCF_001266775.1 Austrofundulus limnaeus
CCATCCATCCATCCATCCATCCATCCATCCATCCATCCATCCATCCATCCATCCAACCAACCATCCATCCAAGGGCCACATAAAGACAAATGAGACAAAGCATTCTCTTACTCACACTTAAGGATAATTTAGAGTCATCAATTAACCTAAAATGCATGTTTCTGATCTGTGAGAGGTAACCAGAGTACCTGGAGAAAACCCACATGTGCATAGAGCGAAAACACGCCACCCAACTCCACCCAGAAAGGCAGTCTAGGAGGTAATTTCATGACCTTTTTACTTACTTACTTACTTTTACTTACTTACTTTACTACAGGTTTACTACTATATTATGAACTACAGGTGTGTTGTTATTTTTTTAACCATGTTTGTTCCTTCATTACTGTCCCGTAAAAAGTCATGCCTCATCTTCAAAAAAGCATTGACCCCATTTGATTTATAAACTGATGTCAACAGTTTGTTTTTATTTTTTAGTTGCTCCTAAGTCTTTGCTTGCAGCATACAAACTCCAAACTCTTTCTCTCCTTCTAGTAATCGCTCTGAACTCAGTGACATCATCCATTTCCTCAAAAACATCACTGTACAGTTGTCAGACTCTAATGATAAACGATCAACCCACCATAAAGTCTTAATAACCCATGCGGCTTGGAGAACAATTGTTTTCCTGCTGCTTTAAATTGAGAAGGTTGTTGAGTTTATTCGTACACATTTTGATCGCCCCGTTTCCAGGCGTGATAGACGGGTGCACTAAGAACTCCCCTGAATCCAAAAGCCTGACCTAGTCTCTAAGAATCCGTTCACGCAGAGGTCACTTGTCATTAGAAGCCTAAAGGAAGTGCCCTGCATAAGAACCATGGCCACCCAAAGTGGCTGGCAAGAACTCTGTGTGCTTTTCAAGCAGTCATGTCTCCCTTCACAACTTTATCAGAAGGTGAATTTTTTAAGAATGAGATCCAACAATGGGTGCAGGTATGCTCTCATCCCTGAAAGACATCAGATTAAATCCAAAGAATCATTTTTATCAGCTCCTTCCAAATGAATCTGGGATGGAAAATGTTGGTTTTCACCAGTGTTAACATGATTTTAGTTCCTTCTACTTAACCTGCTGACTTTAAAACAAGCAAGATGCTACATTTGATTGTCTGAATCCGAAGGAATCAGAAAGTAATCCCAGTAGTTCAAATGTAGAACAGGCAGACATGGAATAAATTACTAGGATAAGTCATAAAGTACACAACAGAAAAAAGGCCCAGCATTTCTTGAAAAACTGTATGCCAGCAGCTGTCTTTCAAGTTTTAAACAACAATTTGATCAAATCTAGGAAAATATTGTTCTGCACAATTGCATGCACTCCAAATTATCACGAGGTCTTGCTCACTTTAATAGCACTCATATTAAATTTTGAAGTACCTTTTATTTACTACCACACCATTTAATGTTTCAATATTTTTTAAAATGAACTGAGTTGCAAGCATCTTTGTGACAGGCAGGTTGACTGCATTAAAGGTCTTGTTCATTCTGTTATCAATCTTTTATCTCTTATCATACCAACTTTTACCTCAATATTTGTAAAACTCTAAGTTAAAGCCATTTTGTTTCGTTATTATTGTGACCCATCACATCAAAACGAGGATTAAGTCAAGTTTGGTCAAAATGATGTAATTACATTTTCAGATTCTTGGCTTTAAAAGCGATATTTTGATACCTGGATCATTCTGATATCATAATTAAATCCATATATATGATGTAATTTGTCTTGTTGGTTACAATAATACATAAATATTTGGTCTGAATCCTCATTTTATTTAATTTTAATGAGGCATTTTTGATGTGTTATAAAGAGGAAACCTCAAATTATATTTGAATATTGAGATTTCCCAACTGAAAAGAAACAAAACGTTGCTAGCTCACAGGGACAATCTCAAAATTTTAAGGCGTTTTTCCTCAAAATGAGGGTTTTCATTGCTACTCCTCAAAAAAGTGCTTCAAAATTTTGTTTTATGATTATATTTCAGACAGTTTATTC
>NW_013952424.1:368932-371361 GCF_001266775.1 Austrofundulus limnaeus
CCATTTATTCATTATATTTTGACAAAATGCAATTTTTGTTAATATTTTTAATCAAAACACTATATTTGTCTTTTTCTCCATGTACCACTTTTAATCTTAATCCTTGTTTCGATGTGATGGGTCACAAATTAGCTGTAGTGGCCATCTTGAGTATGCTGTGTGTAATGCTATTTAGAGCATGCTTCAAGTAAAAATAAAATAAAATAAACAAAAWCTCTTCCGAAATAGTGAATTTGGTGTAATTGTTTAAAATTTATCTCACTAAAATGGATGATAAAACTAATGCGATTGATTAAAAAAATAAATAATTCAATTGAAACCTCAGCCAAATCTACCATCCAGCATGCTGGGATTCCAGCCCTCTGCCAAGTGTATAAACTTCCATCTGAACAGAGACGAGCCCCCACATCTTCATATCAACAGCAATTTGTTTGAGCAATTCAGCGAGACGCCCCGAGAACATTTCAACATGGGTCACTTCACCGAGAAAGCTTTTGACTGCATTGGTGCACAATTTTAACTTACAACAAAAAAAAGAAACTGAGGGAAAGTGAGGAGAAAAGAAACTAGGGGAAATGCACGACAAAAGAGCCCGCTGCAAAAAAATCCAAAACCCAGGTTCAACAAACCGAGTGCGGCCAATCGGCTGCAACCATTCAACCCTCGCCCCTTTCATCCACATCTGACAATTAGTCTGGCRTCCATCAAAAGGTGTTGTGACAATACCAGATAAGTAGCATCAGGAAAAGCTGGAGATAATTTAGCGACAGTCACAAACACACACGCACACACTGAACACACGCATACTGTGACCCTGGCCACGAAGAGTCCAACAGTCTTCTGTACTTGGCAGGAGAAGAGAGTTGAGCAACGACCAACCAGGCCACCCAGTAGTGAATGAGACCTGTTAGCAATGCAATCAACAGAGCTCAGGGGGGTGGGGGTGGAACACTGCCATGCCAAATATTAAATCTAATGGAGTCAGGAATACTTTAGTAATTCAACCTCAAATGCTTTCCAAGTCCAGAGTCAAAGCAGTGGTTTTGGACATGTGCTAGGTTTCCATAAAAGTTTTGCAAAAGAAAAAAAATTGTAAAACAAGAAAATCAACAGAATATCTTCAGAATGTCGGAACATTTTAATATAACGCTGATTTGGAAATTTTAAGATCAGACGAAAAACATGACCCTGTTTTGTTTGAGCCTAAAGGCCAAAGAAGAGTTCTTTGTGGTCAGGTCTTTGAAAGAGTCAATTATTTTTAATTTTTAAAAGTAGCTTTTGAGCAAAGATTTTCCAGGATTATAAAGGATCTACCTATTAATTAATTAATTAATTAATTAATTAATTGATCAATTAATTTATTTATTTATTTGTGCTGGCTCAGAGGGAGCTGGTACCTGTCTGTGCTGGTCTTTGGGCATAAGGTGGGTTACACCCTGGTCACCAGTCCATCACATAGCCTCACAGAGGCAGTTTTTCTTTGGACATTTTCTATTAATATTTAATCATGACCTTTATTTTAAAAATGTTTAAAATGCACTGTTACTCTGTAATAGATTAAATCACTTTTTTAGATTAAAAAGCAGCCAACAAAAAATGGATATAAAAAAACTCATTCAAGGTTGTATCCCCATGCTCAATAAACATGAAAATGTCAAACCTAGAAGACCTAATTTAAAAGAGGTTTCTTTGCACATCAGCGGCATCTTGTTGGCATGGAGTTGGTTCATTTTACTAATACATATTAATCAAAACACCACAAGCTGACATCACAGAATCATTTTTTTATCACATTCACCAATTTAATGAGCACCAGAGCATTCATTGTGTCTGCAGAGTTTTCACCAGATGTGCTGTTATAYATTCAGCCACGCTCAGTTTTATCTGTCTGCATGCTTACCTGCCCTGAGTGCAATGGACCATATGGGTAATGAAGACAAACTGAAGATATCAAACAGTTAATGGCAGCTGGTGGTCTCTTTCCTTCTGTTCTGCTTTGCATTTTCATCCATCACCCTCCTTTTCTGCAGCGCTATCTTACCTCCAGATGAAATGCTGATCAGTTGAGGACCCCCCCCCCCCCCCCCCCTTCGCCCTGCTTCCTTCTCCGAATTTGTCATTTCACTTATCACTGCCTGACATCTCAGTATTGACAGAGTGAATAGGGGAATGGAGCAATTACACCTGAGACGTTTAGAGGTGAAGCAGTAATCACAGGCCTGTCCATCTGCTGTCATCGGAGAGTTGAGTCTGATTATGCATCTGTGTGAGAGAGCAGGAGRAAAAGAGCATTGATGGCAACCCTTTTTATTTTTTGTCAGTTAATGTTGACAGGTTATACAGTACGTCTAATTTTAGTGGAGAAATAATAGCAGATAGATATTCATACCTGTCATCAAAACTCAGCATTTGTTTTATTATTATTATTA
>NW_013952424.1:376631-385349 GCF_001266775.1 Austrofundulus limnaeus
ATAAATAAATAAATAAATAAATAAACAAATAAATAAATAAATGTTTTTCATTTTTAAATATGTTGGGCCTTCTTGGTTATTTGACAAAATGTTTCAAACATTTAAACCAACCAGATTTGCATAAGGATAACTTGCTTACAAAGATGGGCAAGAAAATTGSATTAGATTAGTCAAAGGTTGAACAACAATCTGTTCGGTAGGAAAGGAACAGGGAAGAAGAGGAGAAWTTAAAACATGGACTTAAAGAGGCTCAAAGATGCCATAGTTACTTTCCTGTTAACTTGAATTGTCCTGTTGTCTCACTTTGAGGTCATTTTAAAGCATTTGAAGAAGAAACAGAGAAAAAGCAGAACAAATAGGACAGAACATGCGACACGGGGTCAGGACACACCATGCTGGGTCATGCTGCTCTAGGAAATTTATTCAATGATTTTTCTCTTTTTTTATTGTGATTATTATGTTTTCACTAGTGCTCCTGTCAGGAGTGTGGTGAATGGGACAGTCAAGCAGTGAGAGAGTCACAGTTCATCATTATCATCATCATCTTCATCATCATCATTGTCATTATAGCCACCGCTTTATAAACCTTTATCATTTTCAGCATCACTTGACTTTTCTTCAAGCTAGAAATAATTTACATCACATTGCTTGTTTTTTTTTCTTATTTTTACTTATGTTTAAAACCACAAACATTTCAGCAGCACACTCTAGAATTAAAATGGTTAACAATCAGAAAAGCATGACTTTTTGCATAGTATTAAATGAACAAAGACATTGAGTTCTTTATTTACAATTATTGTATAGATAAAAAAATATCATAAAAACAAGATGAACACTTAACTCACTTACCCATAAATGGCTAAGTATGCCAAAATAAAAAGCTATGAGTTGGCATTTCTCTTTTTCTTTGTTCCACAAACTGCATGCTGCTAAATACAGTACATCGAGGCAGGTGAGAGTATATTGCAAAAAGTATCATTGATATCATCATCGATGTCATCATTAACATWATGACAGGATGGTACAACACGTGTTATGATTAGGATGTAATCACGATGTGTTTTTATGTTTCTGACAGGAGCGATGATTGTTTACATACAGCCACAGAGCCGTGTCATCAGCGTGAGTCTTTGTAAAGTTGTTGAAAGTAGTTCCTATTTWTCACTTCAGCCCACGCTGGACCTGCAGTGCTCTATTTACAAAAAACAGAAAAAGAAATTATCCTCAGTCTCATTGCATTCTCTTAAAGCTCAAAGTCCTTCAAGATGTAAAAGTGGTTTGAGAAAGTTGGCTGAAGGATTTTTTTTATTTATCTTTTATTTCTTTTAACTGAAAATGCTATAGTTATGTTTATTGTTTTATTTATTGTCTTTTCTTGTTGTTTTTACAGACAAATAAACAAACTGTCAAATCATTTAATCAAATATACAAACTGTTCGTCAAATGAACAAACTGTCAAGTTGAAACATCTGAAAGATAACAAAATGAAGAGTGTCTAAAGGTGAACATCAGAACCAGAACTTAAATTWAAAAAAAATAAAAATGAATCAGATGGTTACATTTCTGACATGCCTGAGCTGACTCATAAAGCTGAACAATGACAGAGGAGGAGGATATAAAAAAGAAAATAATAAATTAGGTAGAACTGCTTGGATAAATAATTGCTTATACTCTCTAATAAATAGGATTTTTTTCAAGTTGCATAATGAACCTACTGTATCACATCATGCTTGCCACTGACTTTGATTAGTTAGAGTAATAATAGTTGAGGCTAGTTAGGTGGCCTTGTCCCTCTGAGTGCAATAAAATGAGTTAAATGTGCCTTCTGCATGTAACTTCACTCTGGTGATTGGTCAAAGTACAATAAATAGTTTACAACTAGTGAGTACAGTTGAGATGCTAGAGTACTGTATATTCTGTGACGGCAGGAAGACAAGCTTGGTTAAAACACACAAAAGCACATCTAAAGWTACACCACAGAAGATTTCATTCATAACCAGATAGTGCAGAAAATCTTTTTTTTTAGTATATATATATATTTATATATATAGAAAGAGTCAAAGCAGCATTCCTTTTTTGTTGTTATTTGTTTTGGTGTTTTTATGTAGTTTTTCAGTTTTTTTATAGATGGTAAAAATGCCAACAGCTTGGTGGGGCTGCATGTATCTAGATGAAAACAAATAMATATAAACTGGAATATTGATTAAAAAAATAAGGAAACAAAAAAACTAATTACATAAAATATTGCAATTTCAACCAAAAATGTGTCTGCTTTTCTTGTGGTACAGTAAGCCGAATAGAAATTTTGCAAACTCTGAATACAGCTGCAGTCTTTGGATGGAATCTTTGAAACATCAAATCCTTAAAACAAGCAGGTTTACCTACAGGACAGTTCAATAAATCAGGCTTGGACCGTCAGTAAATCAATCAATAAATATCAACCTGTTACTCGAGCACTGACCCCAGGTCAGCGCTGAAGCGAAGCAAAAATAAAATACAGTTTAAAAAAAATAGAGATTGAAAAAAGAATCAAATATCCTCCTCTGTCACGAAAAGGAGGCATTCGTTAAGAAATTAAACAAAGGCAAGCCGCTCTTATTTGATCCCAACAATCATTTAGTAATACTAAGATTTCACACGTACTGTACTATGCATCTCTTTGTAGTTTGGTTTCTTTTTGTTGTTAATCCTCTAAAAATATCTACATTGTTTAACAATATAGCAGTAATTTCCAGCACGTCATCCCCTGCGCCCCYTAGAACAATAAGTCAACACAAATCTGAGCTCCTACTTGACCCTCCTCCTTTTAAAAAAACCAGGAAATTGATCTCTACAAGGTTGTAAACAATTACATTCTGTTTAAGACATAAATAAGTCAAAAGTAACTTGAGCCATTAAAGCAGAAACAAGGCAACATGCCAACAAAGATAAACTCTCTCTAAATATATTTTTCATGAATGTATATGTATAGAATATATCCCATAAAAGCTATCATTGCTATTTTGATTTTGCCTTCCTCTTTTTCAACAGGTGCAAAAACTACTGTGCAAGTTTGGCCCTACCGATTCCATTCTGTTTATGGGTGATATAATTCTTTAGAGTCCAGTACATGTTCATGCCACACAGAAGAGGGAACTTTGCAGGCCAGGAACTCAGAGAAGCTGTTTTTTTTTTCCTCATTCGTCTGTTTTGTTTTGTTTTTTTTCTCTCACAATTTGCAGTCCACCACGAGGCCCAGCCCGTCAAAACCAAATGACTTCAATAAAATAAACCTTTTCTTTAAATAAACTTGGGTAATGTACATTCATGCAGGACCAATAAGAATAATAGCAATAATAATCAGAACCAGAGTTAGAATAATAACAACAGTTTTCAATTTAAATTAAACTATTACCGTATCTGTATTAACAATATTATTACTGAAGAAAAGGAGTTTCCGGAGAGCAAGAAAGGTCTGTTTTGCGGTCTACGCTCCTCGGTGGTCTCCCCTCTCCCCTCTTTGTTGTCCTCCGCTGACGCAGTTCGTCCAAACGTGCATTCAGCTGCACGCTCATACAGTACATGCTAACCGGTACAAGCGTCGAGTCCTGCACGCCGTCAAGGCTGCCACCATACATGCAACCACAAAATCAGGATGGCTGTGTCGGTTTTGTGGCTTTATTGAGCTTTATGGATTGTATGATAGTTTTGTTTTTCTGTTTTAATCTTGCAATGTCACTAAGAATTGCTCCATTTTTTTAAAAGGAGAGGAAATGTTTACGGAATTAAGGTTACATGAATAAATAAGTATTTGTTCCATTGGACCTGACCTTTCTCGAGGGGTGGAATGGTGTTTTTTGGGGTTGAGAAGATGAGAACTGGTGATAAGGTGGACAGTAGCAGTTACAGGTCTGGACAAGCTGGAAGAGGTGTCCCTGGACCGCAGGGGAACGACTTCGGAGGTTGGAGCCGAGGTTAGCGTCGGGGGTTAGAGGCTGGTCTCCAAGCTGTGCAGAGGACTGGCGGGGCTGGAGGACGCGGCGGATTTACTGATGTCGATCGTGAGGTTGATGCCGCTGTCGATGGCATTGTTGTTCTTGTTCGGGGACGAGGGCTGGCTGGAGTACTTCCCCCTCTTCCGAGCGGAGTCGTCGTCCGTGTCGTCGATGAGCGGGATGCTGGGTGTGGAGTCGTCTATCCTAAACTCTGGGTGGGTCATGAAGTTGTGTATGGATGTTCTGGAGTCTTGTTTTTCAAGGCCTTCGTAAAGGGAGCTACGGAATGCATTCACAACTCGGATCTGTTGCGAAAAACATAAGAAGAAAGAGGGAAAAAAAGATCATGAGCGGTTATGTCAGATCTTATGTGAACTGCTTTGAGGGGAACCTTGGAATGAGAGAAAAGAAGGAGGTTGGAAAAAGGAAGAGACAAAGAAGAGGAAAAGCAATCCTCTAATTTGAAGATACAGAGGTGGAGAAAAGTGAAGAAACGAGAGAAAAGGCAACTGCAGTCTGTGTTCTGCTTGCACAAGATGACTACAGTTCACAAGTCACTCAATTTTGGCGTGCACTAAGGAAAACTGTGAGGAACATAATCATAAAGAACACAAGAAAATCATACATTTCGAGAAAAACCAAAGCAACACAAACGCTCGTTGTAAGTATACGCTTTAGTCCAATGTGCTGTATACCTAGAAACAAGCCACATTAATAAATGAAATGCTTACAGAAAAAATTAAATGACAATATCTCATGCAGTTTGGAAGAAAATCTGGTGGACGAGGTCAGTAAGAAAGAAGAAGGTTAGATCTGAGAGATCCAATGAGGCGGTTTAAAAACTTCTGGGGATGCCAGAGCACTGTCTGGGACAATATCCACACAGACTCTGAATAAAACACACAAACACACAAATGGAACACAACGTGAGAGAAGCATGGGTCCCGAATGGAGTGAGTCAAGTCTGCATGAGATTTGCTCAACACAAGCATCGCAGTGTAAACCAAACTCACACCGATTAAAAAAAAAACACATCCCCAAAGAAAGAGTGACAGAAAAGAGAAGAAAAATAAAAACCCTAAAATGTGGCATTTAGACAACAAGCAAACAGCAAAGAAAACATAATGAACACACAGGAGGTTAAAGAACAAACTACATGCACAGTAACAAACTGGACACAAGTACGACTAACATAAAACAAAAGGAGGTGGATGATGAAAAKAAGTTTTATTGTCAGAGCTCTGACGGTTAAAGGTCGTTTCAACTCCATGCATGTCTAAGTAAACACTCAAGTATAAGTCCCAAACTGGTTTGATGCTTTAACAAATCTAAATAAGTTCTGGACTTTCTTTACAATAAATAGTGAGCAATGTTAGGGTGTTAAATTCCAACCTTGAATCACATCAGCKTTCTGGGGAAATCAATATTCTCTGTATCTATTTTTTGGATTCCCTTCATTATTTTTAAATAGACTAAACAACAATAAAGTTAGTATTAACAGGTCAAGAAGTATCTCAGAGTAAACAGTTCTACGCAAAGACTTTGATCCTTTCTCCATCTACAATATGTGAGATGTTTGAAAAATTCTCAGCTCAGGGAATCTCTGTCCAAAAGGGAACAAAACAGAAAACCAATACTGACAAAAATGCACTGAATTTGTATTTTAAAGGTGCGGCTCTTTGGAGATGAACTGAGATAAATGGAAAAACTGTCACAAATTAAAATAAAAAAATGAAATTTACAGGACATTTCAAGCTAATGAAAAGAGGAAAGATCAAGCTTGTATGATTCCTTTTTTAAATTTTAGGCTTAAATTATGTGAAAAAAAAAGCAATACACTGTACGTATATCCAGGCACAATTTATCCTGCAATCCAACAGTGCTGTATTGAAAATAAGAATAAAACATGCTCTGCACAAACTGAAATCCTCTGGATGTTTATCTCTGTTAGCAAAATATCCTATGAACCGCATGATGAATTTATATCAAACTCAAAGAAATTGACAATTAATTAACCTTTGGGTGATTTAAGATGGCTGCCACAGATAATCAAAATTAACACCAAAATGGCTAAGATTTGATCAATTTTATGGATAAAGTGCTGAAGTGAGCTGATAGTCATCATCATAACTCTGTAATTGCACTGAAGTTTTGTTCAAAACTTTGGATTGAAATGTGGCAGGTGATGGTAAAGTTGATCCTACAGTAATTCTGACTGACAGTAATGTACAGTAAGAGGATGTAATAGCTAAAATAAATATATAAAATAGTTCTGTCAGCATGAGTGTGTAACAGGAAGTCATGCAGTTTAAGGCATCAAAAAGAAAAAAAAATAAGTAGGTCCTCTGGATGGGTTCTTCTTTAGTGAAACGTTTCGTCTCTCCTCCAAGAGACTTCTTCAGTCTGATGAGTTTCAGGTGAACTCAGCCTTATAAGCACTGCCTCCACATGGTGGACAAACAGGTTAGTCACATGCAAAAGAGGGCCATCGCCTAACAATAGGCTTGATTGGCTCTATTGTTCATAGAGGGTCATGTGCTCCATCACCTGACTTATTGGTTTGGATGCTGTGGTTCTTTGGTGTTGTGTCATGTGTATGTAGTGAATGCAGGCGGGGCTCAAAATCCCCTTGTTTTTGTTTTTTGTCCCTCTTTGTGTTGGGTATCGTTGGGGCCCTGATTCACACCTTTTGCTCACAGGGGGCTGAGTCATACTTGCAATAACAGCGTTGTAGGAGGAGGACAACTGGAGACGAAGGCCTCCCCCTCTGTTTAATGGTGGACGTTTTTTCTTCACAAAGATGGCTTCCTTTACTCCTCTCTCAAACCAACGTTACTCTCTATCAAGGATGAGAACATCTTCATCCCTGAAAGAGTGACCGCTGGCCTGTAGATGAGTGTAAACTGTGGAGTCCTGACCCGACAATGTAGCTCGTCTGTGCTGGCTCATTCTTTTGAAACCCTCTATGAACAGTAGAGCTAATCAAGCCTATTGTTAGACGATGGCCCTCTTTTGCATATGACTAACCTGTTTGTCCACCATGTGGAGGCAGTGCTTATAAGGCTGAGTTCACCTGAAACTCATAAGACTGAAGAAGTCTCTTGAATGAGAGACGAAACATTTCACCAAAGGAGAACCATCCAGAGGACCTACTTGTTTTTTTCTTTTAGATTGTTTTTCTACCTGGGTTACTGAGATGCATCAGGACATTTTAAGGCATTGTAAACCACAGAGCATATTCCTCAAGGTTTGATAAAGTTATGGAAATACGTTAGAAAATAAAACCTTTATTCACACATCATCACTGCATCAATAATCAAACTAAGATCATCAATAATAAACTAAGTCAACACTGTTACTTATACTTGAACGTTCACCCAGTCCCTTTGTGAGTTCATTGGAATTAGTGTACATTAACATCTGTCAAACATACAAATGAAAGGACTGACAGATAGGGTGATGTAGGGGGGATGAGCAGAGGGAGACAAACTCACAACCTGAAATGTCACGCCGTGGGTATCACTCTTAGTCCTGTGCTCCTAGCACTCTGGGGAAACAAACACACATTGACTAATGAGAGGACAGTACAGCCAACCATGGGAGGAGATATCAAGATGAATTTGAAATCCAGTGTGAACATTAAAACGACAATACAAGAGAGAAAATGAAAAAGCAGCAAGATATAAATATATATATATACTGTATATCAGATTTGGTTAAGTTATGAATCAGCTGCTATTTTTTATATTGTATTAATTTATTTTTTGTTTCTAGACCTTTCTTGTAAACTCTTAATCTGACATGATAAAATATCCAAGACAACATGAAAAATAGCAATAAATCAATATGCCCTCGACAATAAAATCAAGACCTTGTAAAGACCACACATGCTTAGGAAGATACTGTATGTACTGTATATACATTTTTTTTAAGTAGAATGGTTGTCATCCAGTGTGAAGAGGATCTTAAGACAAACTTTAAATATTTCTACTCATCAAAATTACAGTTCCACATACAGCACTGAATAAAATTATAATTCAGTATGTTTCCCCAGCCACCACAAAGTCTGTGAAAGGCTGAAGGACATTGCTCACAATTCTGTAACTGCACATTTCTACAACTGTACACACGACCAACTGATGCATTTTAGATTAAAACAGCCTATCCTCTCACTTGAAGACACTTTCTGTCCCTACAATAAAAGCAACACGCTGATGCAGTGTCCTGAATCAAAGAACACCCAGTACAAAGATGCTCTACTGTATGTTTTCTTTCACAGACATATGTACGAAGTTGAAAAAAGTCAAAAGGGGAGAACAGCAATTTGTTTTGCCAGCGAGACAATCGGGTGACACTGAGTTTGTCTTTTAGGCACTGATTCAGCAGTGATGGAGATAGAGTTTTAAAACCACCCCGGCGGGAGGTCCGACAGTGCATATTTTGGAGGTTTTTTGCTTATTGCTCCGTGGGGGAACGTCGCAGGGACTTCTTTAACTTTCACCTTGTAGGGCAGTACCAGAGCTTTCAAACAAGACCAGCCACTCCGGGATGCGGTGCCCAAAGCCGGCGCTAGAGGCTCCGCAGCAAGATTGCGCTGCGCGGGCACCTGGGAATCAGCTGGCGGGCCCGCAAGCGACTGGTTGGGCACCCCTGCATTAAACAAAAATGGAAAAAATTGAAATCGAAATTACTTTCAGCATACTCAAGCTTACAAGAGATCGATGAGTAAAATACACTGGAGAAT
>NW_013952424.1:385359-387451 GCF_001266775.1 Austrofundulus limnaeus
TGTATATATATAAAATAAATCTTCAGAGATGCCAACATTAGAATGGAAAAACTTGTGACAATTTGTTAACAGATGATTTTTTTTATCTAGAAATGGTTGCTCAGGACTGGATGGCACCCCTGAAGTAAGGAGAGCAGACAAGCAGACTGACAGAGTTCTGACTCACGGCCAGTAGTGGAAGGAGCAGTAGCAGCAGTAGTGCTTGTAGGAGAGGAAAGGGCATTGGACAAGGACACGTGACTAGGACTAGAAACATTGGTTACATCCTGGGTCTGGCTGGTGGTGGATGACTGGCGTCTCAGAGCCCCTGCCCCCTGAAAGGAGGTGCCGCTCTTGAAGGTGTTGACTACTTCAATCTGTGGGGGGAGAACGGGACAGGAGAGGACAAATGGCTGCTCAGAGTGACATGAACCAAATGGCGACACAGGTTGACTGGCTGGGTAAAGTGTTGCAGTCATGAGACATGGGGGAGGGTGTGTGGAGGGGTAAAGGGTAGGGTGTGGTATCCCCACATAAACAAAATGTCCCACACGAGAAGAAACATCAAATCGATACCATGCTTAATGTTCGGCTCATGCTTTTTTTTTTCTCCAATACTAAAACAATGTAGTTGCTCTGAACCGGATTTCACAAACGAGAATGACAACAACAGCAAAACTTGCAAATTGCAATTGATTAGCTTGATTAGCTTCCTGCAATCTGCGTTTCACCCTTTTAAACACCTAGACTGTGTATGATGTCAAACTACACAGACGCCATCTGCACATCTTTTGCCCTGCATTGTAACTGTGGAATAAAAAAGCAACAACTAAACTTTAGTACAAATTTGGGTTTTCTTGCTCTTTTGAACATCTAGTGTACACTACACTTAAATATGTAACAAAAGTGGTAATTCTAATGACATCACTAACTAAGCCAAATGCTGTAGTTGTCAGAAAAAAAACCAAAGATGTAGCTAATTATTGTCTGGAGATCTCCTTGTTAGTTTCTGTTTTGTTTTTTTACTGCCATGTTTGCCTGCTAATTATTGACATACAACACCGAGTAACAGCTTTACAAACAGATGAAACAAGGTTCAACACAAAAGCAACGGCATCCTGAAAGTCACAGTGATATCGGTCTGTAGAGGTGATCACAGTGAGAACAGCCCAGGAACTCTTTCCTGTTGTATTTAAAGTCGATGTTTTTTCTGGTCCAGCAGTCCACAAAGGTGATCGCTGTCATCCACCAAGGGAAAGCTGCATCTTCATGTTCCTAAATAAGTCATCTTAAGATAAAATGACTTTAAGGCTGTGACTGAGATGAACATAGCATGTCATAATCTAGCATTTTCTTTTGAGAATGTTCGATTAAATTAAAACCACAGGCTGACTGATTTTAGAAAAATTGACCATATGAAAAAAGCATGGGAAAAAAACAATTTTATGATACACAAAATAATCAGTCACAAGTGAAATGTTGACCTTTTTGTGTTTATTGCTGGGTGATGAATACCTTTTTGACAATTTGTTAAAAATATTAATAAAATCCAATGCATTTATTATTTTTTTGGAAAACAAATGCTCAAAATAAGTCTTAAGAAGTGTAGCCGTTTAGTGTTCCTTAAGATCAGATCAATTTCCCAAAACCCGTTTAGGTAATTAAAGTCTCACCTGAGTCTGAATGCGATTTAGACCTCTAAACCACAGGATCTGTCCTCTCCTCAGCTCCCTCTCTGCATGGTCGATCTCATCGTTTTCCTCGTTTACATCCTCCTCAGGTAGCTCATCTTTCTGAGTTAACTGGCCAGCTCGACGCAGGAAGCGCAGCTTGCTGTTTGGTATGGTTGCTATCACCTAAAAAACAAGGAATAACTCTTTTAGTAATAATTCAGAGACAAGACTGGAAGCAAGATGATAACATGCATGTTACCTGTCCCCAGACAAGCTCTCCCATTCCGAGAAAGATGCACCACATCCACTTTTCCAGGTTCAGAGGTTGACAGCTGAAGGGCTTCCCTCCGAACTGCACAATCACAATCTACACACAGGGGGAAACRTATATATTACTTTTAACTAAGTACCATAATACTGAATGATATGTGCATATGCAT
>NW_013952424.1:387577-391999 GCF_001266775.1 Austrofundulus limnaeus
GTATATATGTATATATGTATGTATGTATATATGTGTATGGATGTAGGTATGGATATGTTTATATATATATGTATACCTTTCAGCAAGGCTATAATCATTATAATTATATAGATATGCATTTTTGTTGCTGTGTTTTTGTTATCTCTGTTTCTGTAAGGGTACAGCCAAGATGTCGGGTGTGCTGTCTCTATATATTACACATATCTTCTAATCTCTCTTTCACTCTTTCCCATTACATTTCACTATTTTTTTCTTCTCTTACTTTTTCTTCTTTAAAAAAAATGTCACTGATGATGAAGAAGTTAAGAAACTGATATTCAGTTCTGCTTTCTACTGAAGTGGCTACATTTTATTTTAATTTAAAAATAAAAAAAATTAAAAACAAAAAAAACTAAGTACCATAATACAATAAATGTAGCATAGCTAACTAAAATTAAGTATCCTTCTAAGCAACAAAGCAATAAATAAAACTGAAAATAATTTTTTTTTACCTGCATAGCAAATGTACCAAAAACAATGGAGCAGAAAATTGGGTTCCTGAAGATACCATCAAACACATTCCTCTCTCCGTGTATTTTGCGAGCGTTGATTTCATTAAACAGCTGCATCATGACGAAGGTGTTGAAGATGATGGTGTAATGCTCAGACGGAGGAGAGTGGAGGGGAGCGTCACGGCCGCTGTCGATATCAAATATCTTCTCTCCTGGAGGGAACAATGTGTCATTTGTTTTTAGCCTGTGTCGCGTCACGATACGGTYAAAGTGCACAACAACCGTACGCACCGACAAAAAGCAGCGTGAAGATGAGAATGAGCTGGTAGACCGCGTGGCCTAAGATGTTCTTGGTCATGGTGCTGGAGATGAGGGGCTTATTGCGGCCGTACGGCTTCCTCCTCAGCAGAGACTCTGTGGGAGGTTCTGTCGCCAGGGCCAGAGACGCAAAGGTGTCCATGATTAGGTTGACCCACAACATCTGCACTGCTTTGAGCGGAGAATCCTGGAGGGGGAAATGAAACGGAAGCAAAAAAAATAAATTATGATAAACTTTCTTTTCCTAATATCTTCTGAAACAAGTGAGTATTTAGTTTATGTCGCTTTGATTTGACAAACGGTCATTATGCTGTTCCAGCCGAACCTGAAGGATGCCATTAACGGTGTGTCACAAAGACACATGAACAGCAAACCCCAATGTTCCATGGCTCTTACCTGTGTGATACAAGCACCAGTGAAAGCTACTATAACAGCCACGACGTTGACAGTGAGCTGGAACTGAAGAAACTTGGAAATGCTGTCGTAGACGTTTCGGCCCCACATAACTGCTTTCACAATGCTGCTGAAGTTGTCATCAGTGAGGATGATATCTGAAGCCTCCTTGGCCACATCTGTACCGGCTATACCCTGGAAAAGTAAAAAAAAAAGGTTGCAATAGGAATGGAAGTACTTTTTTATCTTTTCTTAAAAATTTCAAACCCACAGCATGTGCAATAGCAAGTCAAGAATGTGAAACGCAGTACAGAGGATACAGGATATGTAGGCAGTGTACTAAAAAAAAACTAGGATAAAGGCAAGGTGATTGGTGTGGGAGAGTTTGGCACATTTAAAAGCTATTTAAAGACTATTCAGAGAGAATGGAGGCTGTAGTTTAAATTTATCTACTGGCTAAGCTTAGTATTCTGAGTCTAGGGTTGTCTGTAGGCATGGGAATTTTACTTAAATGTATAAAAAAACTGTGGAGGTCAAAATGCAAAGCTAAAAATATGACGGTAAAGAATTATAACAAACCAGCTTGATTATTTGCAAAATAAATAAAAAATAACTACAAAAAGCTCACCGAGAGGGGAAAACAGCAACAATTTGGGGGGAGGAAACTCAAAATTTTACATTATAGACGCGTGTTTTATTGTAACATCTGAGAACGCTGGTGAGCTTCTACTAAGAAGCTGTGCAAAACTAATAATCCACCAGGAGGCGCTCTTAAACTGAACAAACAGGCAGAATATCTGAGAAGAAAGCCTAAATAATGCAGAGGTTAAAAAGACATCTTATAGATTTCCACTGGGATCATTTTTGTACGAATGCTTACGATTCAAAAAACAAAAYGAACAAAAATGAAAACAAAAGCTGCTTTTCTTACCATGGCAAAACCGACATCTGCTTTCTTCAAAGCAGGTCCGTCGTTGGTCCCATCGCCTGTCACGGCCACAACCTGCCTCTGATCGACCATTGTGCTATCAATAATGCCTGACAAAGCCACACAGGACAACATGTGTAAAGCACATTCACGCCCTATATTAACAAGTTGTTTCTGATCTTAAAATTGTTAATAATGTGTTCAATTAAAGTAAAGATTTGTTTTAAGTGTTTTGTTTGTAGTAAAACCATGTAAGTTAGAATCAATCAAATTAAAACCTGCAACCTACTCACCTTTGACAAGTGTGTGTTTGTCAGTGGGCGAGGATCTGGCCAGGACTCGGAGTTTAGGCCAAACCTTGTCAATCCGTTCCTGCTCCACCTGGATATCAAAAAAAGGGGGCAAACAGAAAAACAGGTTTTTTTTATTTTATTTTTTTTGTGACACTTTCTCTACCAGTCTTTCCACCTGACAAGAGTCTCTGTACCTCTCCTTTCTCATTGCGGATCCTCCTGTTGAACTCTTTGCCATCAATGCAGAGGAAGTCCTCTCCTGGATGGATGATCCCACATTTGATGGCTATGGCCCTGGCTGTGTTTATGTTGTCTCCGGTCACCATGCGCACAGTGATGCCTGCACGCTGGCACTTTTGAATGGCATCGGGCACCTAAAAGACGGGGTTACAAAAGAAATTTAAGATTTTTTTTTTTTTATTGGTTTGTCTGATTGGGGTTACTAGACGCAAGCTTAAACCTGATCAGAACCAACATTTTAACAAACATATACATCATTGCAAGTTGTGYTTCTGGAAACTAAATGGATGTGATTTGAATTTTAGCAGTGTTCTCACTGGTTTTAGTTTTCACCAACAACCAGAAGGTAATGTTGACTCTGTCTAGCATTTGGTGGTGAGCGTATAGCTGGGTTTCAGAGCTTCACTCTAAAATGTGCTGTCTGTAARACAGTAAAGCTGCAAGCTGGTCAAGCAAAACAACAAGCTTTATGCTATGTCAACCTGTGGGGATCTACAGAAAGGCACACAACCCAGCATTCCGCTGATTATTTCCCATTCTTTTCCCATTATGTTAACAATAAATCAATCATGTTATTTTATTTAAGATCCATTCCTTTAGACCATAGTCTGCTTGATTAGATATTGTAAGATATTAGTTCATGTGTGCAGAATTGTGTTATGAACAGATTGCCAAACACAGTATTAATTCAGGAACACATATTCTTCTTGGCAAAGGTCAGTGTGGGAGAGCTGCTCTCCAAACCCACACATAAACAAATGTGTGCACATGATGAAGTAATGAGAACTTGTATCGATTTGTACAAACACACAGGACTGTACTTTCTATCTTTCTGTTTTTTCTTTTCTGGTTTAAACACAGAAATACATACTGTATCACACACTGAAACCACATGTATATGTCCTGCTTCACACTCACTTGGACATCTTGTACAAAGAATGTACGAACAAGTATTTACTGTCCATTAAAACCCACAGATGTACAACGATAAAAACACTTATGGATATAATTGACGTTCACATGATTTCACCACTTCAAACTGTGCATGTTCTGTGCAATAAAAGTCAAACCAAGCTGATTGTACAAGAGAGCAGAATTTCACACATTTAAARGGAGCAGCTTAAAGGAAATCTACACAAACTAAACAATCTGGGTTTTCAAGCAGCGAAACACGAGAACATTCTTATACAATATCATTTCTGATAAACAGAAAATTCTTAAATAATACAACCTAAAACAATCACAGCCCTTATGAAAAAAATATTTATTACTCACATTCGAAATGTATTTTTTTTTATCTCACTGTAGTCATAAAATACCACATGTCAGCTTACTGAAGCCAATAAAATTTGAATCAGGTGTGCCGAAAAGAGGAAACAACAAAAACATGCAGGACAGGGTCTTGATGAACAGGGAAGGACAGAACTCWAGAGGCTGAATTGGAAAAGTGACAAAAAAAATTTTCACAAATACAAGAATAAATGTTTAAAACCAGCTAATTCTAATTTTATTTATGTAATTTGAATAAACAGGGTAAATAAGTTCATTTAAAAATATTCAATAAGCAGAGCTGCTATTATAACACWGCATTTGATATTTTCATTGTAAATTCCTGTTTTTCAGTTTGTTTTTTATTCCAATTGCTATATTTGACTAGTGCAGAGGTCTGCAACCTGTGGCTCTGGGGCCAAATGTGGCTCTCTGCAGTGGCTCTTTTAAAATGTGACCAAACATAACAGAATTATTATTATTATTATTA
>NW_013952424.1:392139-393984 GCF_001266775.1 Austrofundulus limnaeus
TTTTTGTTTGTTTTTATACCCACAACAGAAATCAATTTGTATGCAAACACGTGATTAATACTACTAACACAAAAAGTAAAACACGTTAGCTCATGCTAGTCTGTTTACTTAAATAATCCAACTTCTCTCTCTCAAATCCATCAGAATTACTTTTCAAGAATTTGCAGACTACATATAGTATAAACCATATACAGTATTTTCTTGTTTACACAAATCTGGTCTTTTCATTTGTCCTGATGTGTAAAAATAATAAATAATACAATTTTCAATATTTTTTTAGTTTTATAATGCCACCTCAACTGGCTGTAAAGATTACTGAAAAGGCCTCAAAAAGGCCCTCGAACCACCAGTTGATAATCACAATCGTAGCTGGTTTTACGGCTCTGGACACATTTTATTACTGAGCCAMGTAGCAGAAATGGCTCTTTTGATTGTAAAGGTTGCAGACCCCAGGACTAGTCCAAAGGAAAATAGAATTAAAAGGGGCTTAAAGCAAGTGCACTTTGACCTGTCTAACAAAGATTATACCAGTCTTGATGTTACGTTGAAAACAAGCCTATCTGATCTGAATCTGTGTGCAGTCTTGTTTTCCTTCATTTCACCACTCGCCTAACTTCCTTCTCTGTCCGTGCGACTATGAATCTTATTTCTAAACTGTTTATCAGCCTCAGTCTGTCTCTTTCTCTCTCTCTCTCTCACTCCTTTTAATCGTCCGTCTGTCTTTCCTCCCCTCTTTGTTGTCTCTCTGGAGGACCATTACACAGAAACCAGGTATTAAAAGAACATCAAATCCTGGAGGAAGAAATTAAGGGCTAATAAACAATTACATGTTCATCAGGTTGTGTGACCTTTTAATCGGAGGGGAAAGTCTTTGCAAGACATCTGGAAAGATGCTTCTGCACATCATCGTTTTTTTTCTTCTGGTTCGTCCTTGAACAGCTTTTCTTCGTAGCTTTTTTAACAATATCAGACAGTACACRACTTATTTATCTACTGTTTCATCGCTTCAAGTGTGAATGGATGAACTTGATTTAAAATTCCATGCAGGTTAACACTACATTTGCTTCAACTTTTACACAAAAAAGCTACGCAATACAAGAACTCAGATAAGTAAACTTGTCTGACTGTGAGATTATTTGCTATTTTTCCACTTTATTTTCTTTTACTCCTTGCCTTGTTCACAGATCTTGTTCACATGCTTACATAACTCCACTTCCGACGGAACGAAAGGAAAGGGCACAGTCGTATGGAGAAAGGTGGGTGAGGATGAAGGTGAAGGAACAAGAGCAATCAGAGGAAGGTGAAATTCAGGCCTAATAACACAAAGAGAAGTGGAGGAAGAAAACAAGCTAGGGTGAGGTTCAATGAGAGAGGTTGTTTGGGAGCGCAGAGAGGGATGGAAAAAAAGATGAAAGGAAGCAGTTGAATCATGCAGTAGTCAGTTTCCTGCTTTCCTGTACCACCAAGGGAGGTCAGCAATCCCATGGTATACAGAAACTGCTCCCTACCACTGATAATGCACTCATTTTTAATATGAAGTTCATATAAAACGCAGCACAAACAAGCCACAAATTGTCTTATTTGATTACATCGAAAGGTTTCACCTTCAGCAGCGGAAAGATTTAAGAGTACAGTTAAGCAAGAGATAATAATAATTTATCTAAACATCTATCCAAAAATTTCAGAAAATGTTTTTGTTTAACTCTGCTGTTCTAAGACAATGAGTCATAAACTTGGCAACAATGTAGCTTGTACATAAAACCAGGATTTGAAATGACAAAAAGCTTGTGGTTGGTGTACAAAAAAATAGCTTGTTGTCAAATATTTGGTTACAATATGTGAAAG
>NW_013952424.1:395874-408445 GCF_001266775.1 Austrofundulus limnaeus
GCACTGAAGTGGGACAGGTCAGGAGCAGAAGGAGGTTCTTAAAGAGACAGAGGCCAATTTCAAGGTGTTTAGAAGTGGAAGTGGTGAGAAGATGTTTATTTTCTATTTAAAGATAAAAACAGCATTTTAATAACAACTAAAGGTGACATAGATACTTTATTATGGTATACTATTTAAATGGTATAGTATATAAAGGTATGCCTGAGAAACACATAATATTGGCCCTTTAATGAATGAACAAAAGAAAGCAAAACAAAAAAAAAAGTGTGACCTGAAGTGAAAACCTACCCACTTACAAAAACAAACATTTCTCTAAAATAACAAGTTATGTTTGTCGTACTCTTGGTAAATTAAGTAGATCACACACAGGAAGTAGATAACGTGTCACAAAAATCTCAGTATAATTAGGAAAACTGGACTCACTTTTTGAGAACAATCTCCGAGGCTCCCTTGCTGTACATGCGGAAGCTCCCATCAGGAAGTTTAATGACGGTGCTCATGGACTTCCTGACTGAGTTAAAAGTGTAGACCTTATAAAGCTTCTCCTCGGGGATCTGGTTCCTTATTGGTTGGTAGTCCCGCTGCAGGTCCAAGACCAGTCCCAGCAGACCACACTCTGTTTTGTTTCCAACCTGCTTTGGCAGACCACCTTCCTTATCCGGGGGCTGAACAAAAGGCAGACGAAAATAAATAAAAAATGAGTAACATTGTTAGTTGTTTTAATGTTATTAGTTCTCTCTCTCTCCCTCTAAACTGACATAATCTAAGAACAAGCAGTATATAAATTGTTTAGTCTGTTCAAGGATTGAGAATCTCTTTTCTTCAGCACAATATCCCTGCTGTAACACTTGAAATAGCTGCTGGCGATAATTAAGCAGCAGGCAGGTGAATGGGTTACTGTGTGTGGGAGGCCAGAAGATGAAATAGACAGAATCAAATTTGGATGTTCTTATTTCAGACATACAGTTCAACCCTTCACGAGCTGTAATTGTTTGTTCAGAACACTCCAACGATCTTCAGTAGATATTTCAGCTGAATATGAACTACAGAAGGCAGAAAACGATGTACCCTTTCCACAACATGACTTTTTTTTCCTGCTAGAACTCGTACCAGGATTTTAGTAGAGCAGCTTGTTCTTTTTAATTTAAGAGATCAGATGCTCGTCTTTCTTTATCAAGAGCTGGAGCGTTAAGAGCAGGAACGTAATTATATTAAGCCTGCGATGGCGAAGTGTTTTGCGTAATTTGTGATTTCGCATTTGTCTAAATCTGCGCATGTGGCTGTTCAGGTGATACAGAACATGTGTGTGTGTGTGCTTACTGTATGCTGAAGCGCGTGACGGTGGTCAGCTTGTGAAAAGGCTCAGCGTTGCTGTGGTAACGCTGGGCAAAGCGCTCTTGAAAGATGAGGATTGGGAAAAGAGAGGGTGAGCTTCTCACCACTTGGGGATTCTTACTCACTGGCTCTGATTCTCTTACATGATTCTCACTCATCTCACTTCACACATGTCCTCAATTTTTCGGTTTCCCTTTTATCTTTTTCCCAAGAATTCATTATTAGTTTTTTTTTTCCTGAGCTTGGCTATTTAGAAAAAAAAGGTTTAACTTGAATATTACAAGCAGAAAGGCACGCACAGAAAATTACCTGCCACTGTGATGGAAAATTCTAATTACTGCTGAACTCTCACTGTCATTATAGTGACGCTCAGACGCTCGGACACATAAGTCACATTCACGAGTGTGAAGTCCTGGCTGTTATTTATTAGAGACGCTTCTTCCCACAATCACACATTCTCAAGATGATTTACACTGCAAAAAATATCCACCTTACCAAGTTTTAAAATCTTATCCAGCCAAAAAGTCTTTTTGATCTTGTTTTGAGACCAATTTACTAAACAAGAACTGATTGTGTAAGAATAATAATCTTGTTTTCAGAATGTTTAAGGTTATTTGTCTTGTTAGCCTGAAAATTTGACTCAAATTAAGTAAAAAAAAATTCCCAGTGGAGTAAGAAAATTTTACTTGGTAAGATTCTTGAAATACTTGATTTGACTAATTTTTTTCTTATTTAAAGAATCTTACCAAGTAAAATTTTCTTACTCCATTGGCAGAAATTTTTGACTTATTTGAGTCAAATTTTCAGACTAACAAGACAAATAATCTTACACATTCTGAAAACAAGATTATTATTCTTACATAATCAGTTCTTGTTTAGTAAATCAGTCTCAAAACAAGATCAAAAAGACATTTTGTCTGGATATAAGATTTTAAAACTTGCACTGCAAAAACTGTCCATGTAACCAAGTTTTAAAATCTTATATCCAGCCAAAAAGCCTTTTTGATCTTGTTTTGAGATTGATTTGCTAAACAAGAACTGATTCAGTTATTCAGATCAGTTCTTTAGTGAATYAGTCTCAAAACAAGATCAAAGAGACTTTTTGGCTGGAAATAAGATGTTAAAACTTGGTAAGATGGACAGTTTTTGCAGTGTAAATCAATTGGTTGTTTAGACAATGCTTACCGGTCATACTAACAAAACGTGGACATTAAACATATTGAAAAATGAAGAATTGCTTGTAAGAGTTTAGCATAATAATAAAGTGAAAAAAAAAACGAACAAAAAAAACTAGAATTGACAGCAAATGTTGTCAAGTTTTTTTTTTTTTTTGGTGCAAGTTCATTTTAAAATCTTAGTATTACGGAACTATTACTACAATTACTTTACCATCTGAACATTTTGTTTATTCCTAAATCCAACACAGATAACCTGTTACTTTTGCTGCAGACAGTGAACAATGGAGGGGTTGAAATAATATCTTGTAAGCTCAGGTAAATCAATAAAACCCAMTAAGAGTGCTTGTTTTTCTTCACCCAGTAATAGGAAATCTCTGGTGATTGTCCAGCTGTGTGTTTCGCAGACACAGACAAGAGTGCAAATATTTAATACTGAGTTTGTCTTAAATAACAGAATTAATGCCTTTTCCTAATGACCAGTGATTACATCAGGAAGACACTGCCTGTCATTGGCTAATGACAGGATTGGATAAATGGCCTCATCTGCACTGTCTGCTGGTGTTAGGGAGAATAGACTACCAGCCAGAGGACAACATCAAGTTAAATCACTAAACTGCAAATGACCACTCGGGAAATCTTGCAGCTTTAAAGAATCATTTGTAGAAAAACATACTTGATGTAGAGTTGAATAGTAATAACCATTAGGAAAAATGGTAATTACTGCATTTAAATTCAGTGAAAAGCTTGTGTTTTTAACTAATCAACTACACATTAAATGCTCTTTTTCTTGGAGCACTATAGAATTAGTGGGCTGCACTGTTTATTAAATAAATTAACAGCTAAATGCACATTTTCTGGCTCATAGAGCAATAAAAGCTTGACAACTTTTTTGGTTACAAAAAATGAGTAAAAGTATATTTCAATAAAGGTCAGAAACACAGAGCAAAAACACAAAAAACTGATGCCTTTTATTCCCAGTGATTCCGCTTAGATTTATCTTGACGTGGCTTTTTTACGTTCACGAACATTTGCTGGCTTTGAACACACAATGTTGGCATGACTGAGCTCCTGCTGGCACGCTCTGGCCTGGATGTGGCTTAGGACCAGCTGCCCTCTCCCTGGTCCTTGGGTGTTCCTGCAGGCAAGGACATATGCCAGAGGGAGAGCTGGCAACTTGACTTCCTATTCCACCTGGGGCTCTTCTTAATCCACACCTCCTGTTCCTTCTTTCTTCCTTTTCTAGTCGTGTTCTTCCTCGTCTTCCTTTTCTAGTCACATCCCAGGCCAGACATTTATTGCTTTCCATGACTCTCGTGTCACATTTTCCTCCTGTTTGGCCACTTTTCATTATTTGTATTTTCCTCCTATCTCACTTTGTATAACTCTCTCCTCTTCATTACCAGTTTTCCTGGTTCAAGAAACTCCACCTGCCTGGCCACCTGTTTTTTTTTTTTGTTCCCTCATTCCATGAAGGATTGCATTCTAGGTCTCCACATGACTGTACCAGCCAACCAGGCTAAAGCCTTGGGGGCATGCTGCAGGACAGTAATGCAGTGCTCCAGTCACTCATAAGAACAATTGTCACAATACTGGGTGCTTTTTTAGGTCTCTTCTATTTACTTGCATCTTTCTTTCTACCTTTTAATTCTGGCTTTTCGTCCCACTGCTTCCAGATTTCACAAATACCATTCAGCTTCCACATTATATTGTTTGTTTTGCTGTTTCATTAATATCAATTGCTCACACTTAAATGAGGAACCAAAAGAACAAAAATGACTTTAAATTTTAGGAAAAGCAGATTTACATGCAACAATAATTCTGGTATGACACTTCTTTTTTTTGACTGTTAACACACAGCAAATTTACAATTTATTGAGTCATCCTTACAGAATCAAATCATTAAGATTTTGTTTTAACTACTGCAAATTCAGTGTTTTTCTGAGCATGAATTTTTTTCCTAAGAACAAATTGACCAAAACGATCATATAAAATGGCAATTAATTCACGCTCTGATTCAATAAATTAGTATTATCGTTTCATAAATTTTGCTACTTCTGTACTTTCACTCTGCTCTTTAATGCGTCTAATTGATGCTGGTTTCCTCCATCAGCTACAACAAGATCAATGAAAGCATGTAAATTATTATCATAGTGAGTAAAGGGAAAACCCATTACGCCTCGTGCCACTAAAACATCAAAGCGCCGTCATACTGATGTGATAACCCCTTCTCTTTTCAAGCCAATTTTAGCTGTACCATCAAGTTTGTAAGTGCCGATTGAGGCGGGAAGACAAGGGAATAGAGTTCAGTACACTGTGTTTTTGACCGCACAATAAACTCCTTTAGCTTTCCCTTTAAAAGATAGAGTGTCATGTATTTTACATAGCCATTTGCATGTGAGTATTAGCTATCACTCTCTTCTCTGGCCGGAAAAAGTGACCTGAGCAGGTGGTTGAATCTACATGAAACTGAGCTCTGAGGACATTCACAGAGCCATGCTAAACACACCACTGTGCTGTGAGAACACACACCTGTAGTCCGAATACCTCCAACAGGGTTAGACTGCCTGACATGACAGATGTGTGCACGAGTGGTCAGTGTGTACTGCGATACCCGTATCTATTTTCAGCTGTCCTGTGTGTAGCACACACTTAAAACTGTAAATACATAATGAAGTTTAGACCGTTACTCTTTCTTTTGAGTAATTAGTACACTAACATCACTGAATGGTATTCATAGTGTATCGAAAACTAAGATTGATTAGCATATGAGAAAAAAATAAGGCTTACTTGTTTGTTTTCACAAAATCCATTAAGAATTTATGAATGAGTGTAAAGTTTAGCCTGAATCCCTGGTGTGGATGTGCTTCCATGAGATGTAAGTGTGCTACTGCTGTTTACATGCACAGTGGTAATGTGTAAACGTGTAAATTTCTCCTCTGAAGATGAAAGTTTCTCCACTTCTTACCGCTATAAGCATGTCAAAAGAGGCAGAAATATAGGAGGGGATGTATTATAAAGCCAGAGAGCACTACGGGGATTGATATAGGTATCAAAGCCTGCCTCTTTGCCTTTGTGTTTTTTTGTGTGGTGGCCATCAAAGACTTCCATAGCCATCCTGGCATCCCACAGGATTGGCCTCTTATATAAGAACACACCAGCAAGCATACTGCAGGGCTGGAGTGGCTCTGAGGGAGTGGAGGCGGCTAGGGAGGAGGGATAAAGGAACTGACTAAGTATTACTCACAATTTTATCTTCTGCTTCCTGCTTTTCTGCGTTCCTTAATTATTTGTCACTAGTCATATTTACTTTTTTCATGCCATTCTTTCATTCTGCCTTTAAAGGAGACATATCACGAAAAAAAATCACTTTTTTAGCCATTAAATGCATTTTTGTAACACTTTTTCTACCAGAGATACACTAAAATATTAAAAAATAATATCAGATATAGGAAGAAAATAATTCAGATCTTGGGAAATTTGTCCATTTGGCTAAAATGAACCAGTGTCTTTGACTGGAGCAGCAGATAAATCAAACACACTGAGCACTAATTACACTGGAATGTCCATGATTCTCAGAAGATATCCAGAACTTTCCTTGTTGTTGCTGATTTAAAGGTAACGTTTTCTTTTACGGTACCTTTATTGCCATGCAATTACAAGGTAATAAAAAAATGTAATTAAATTTAACTACCTTATTACTATGTAATTATGTGGTAATTAGGGTACAATTTCACTATGTAATTAATTGTCTGCAGTAATGTAGCACTTACCTGGTAATGTATTACAATTCACTATGTAACACCTAAATAAGTAGTAGGTAATTTGTACAGTATTAAAGTTATATTTTATTGCAATTAACCACTAATCCCAAAATTTAGTTACATTTGTTTGGTAATATGGTGTTGAGTTACTATTGAATAGTAATTTGATTGTAGTTACCCAATAAAGGTAGTTTTACTAACAGTTTTTCTTTTGTGCCTTAATTACCATGTAATTACATTGTAATAAGGTAGTAATTACCTTTAATTACTTTTATTACCTTGTAATTACATGGTAATAAGGTAGTAATTACAATTTTAATTACTTTTATTACCTTGTAATTACATGGTAATAAGGGTACTGTAAAAGAAAGCRTTGCCAATTTAAAATAACCAATTAGCATTTTGGTGAAGGCATCGTTGAATATTAGGACAAAAAAATGCACGTATTGCAACAGATTGTTGATGACAGAGTTACAAAATGATTTCATCTTATGTAACGTCCCTGCACCGTGCTGAGTCAGTCATTCAGTACACGGTAATTGTAGCAAGCTGTACCAAAAGCAGGTAGACTCTTTTTATTCTTGCAGACCTTTTTGCTTCTMATCCAAGGAGCTTTTTCATTGTTGATTCAAATTAATTCTGACTTATTTCCTTACTAAAATTATATTTGCAAATGAAAGTATTTTGTTCTTTGTACATGATAAGTTTCAGTCTAAATGAGTGCTTTCATAAAAAAAAGATAAAATACTCTTCCAAAGTACATCTTTATTTCTGATGGTGCATTTAAATTTAATGGGCTGATAAAAAATGTCTGTCTACTGCATTCACTGTAAACAAAGAGACCGTCTCCTGCACTTAGACATATTGGATTCAATTACAGTGTGCAATGCTCTGAATATCAGATAAGACAGAATTACGCAACTGTTCTCAAGGTGACAAGTTGAGTAAATGTCTGATGAATGTAAAGCAGCAACCAAGGGCACTGGCTACATGCTTTGCCAAGACTGAGCACTGCTGGCCTGCATCATGCTGAGAYAGAGTAATTTAATATCTATGCAACCTTTCCAAGATGTTCAAGTTTTATCTTAAACTTCATAAACATGCACTATTAATGTTGTCATTTGATTAATATTTTACTTTTTAACTGTAAGTATCATGTAAATTAGAAAATGCTACCGTTACAGATGGCTCACCAGTATCTTTGTAGTATAGGCACTGTTGATAGAGATGGCGTTGACAAGGAGCTCCAGTGATCTGGGTGGTAATACACCAGGATCAGGAATGACTTTGTAGTGAACATCTCCTACGTAGCACTGCACAGCCGTCATGCGGTTGGTGGTTAGCGTGCCAGTCTTGTCTGAGCAGATGGCCGTTGCATTGCCCATTGTTTCACAGGCATCCAGGTGACGCACAAGATTGTTGTCTTTCATCATTTTCTGTTAGAAAAAAAAAGAAGAAATGTGCGCATTTAGAAAGATTTTCCAACATTTATCCGACTATACGGTGCATAAGTGTGTGTCTGTTCTCCCATACCTTGACAGAGTATGCCAGCGAGATGGTCACAGCCAGTGGAAGCCCCTCTGGTACAGCCACCACCAACACAGTCACACCAATGATGAAAAACTTGACAAAGTACTGGATGTAGATGGGAGTACACTCTGGCATCCAAGGTCGCTTCTTCAGGACAAAGTTGTCGATGGCAAAATACAGGACCAAGATGATCACCGTGATAGCTGACATGAGCAAACCTGGAAGAGGCACAGAAGGTGTCATCCGAGWAAAGGAAAGTTGGGAGGAATCATAAAAGCTGCTTTCTCTTTGAACTTTCAAATAGCAACTAAATGAGTAATGTAAAGGGTCTGGTTCTTGCATCTTATTGCAATGCCTACTGGTTACCAGAGGGTCTGAAGTGCATCATCCACCAACACTCTCACACTGGTAATGGCACAAACATATTCCACTTATTAATTGTTTAGTTTTTAACGTGATCAAATGATTAAAAAAACGATGACACTACTTAAAACAAGGGAATACTAATGAAGTGAAGACTGAATGGAAGAACAAAACAACATCCGGAAATGTTAATGTTGAGAAGTTTGCTATGACAAAAACTGGTGCAATGGAGGCAAAGGGTCTCATGATCACAGAACAAGCAGAGGCAGCCCTCAAAGCAAACCAGACATTATATAGAGCCTATGATGAAATGCATTAAGTACAAACACTTTTGCAGCAATGCCACATGATCTCACAGTACGGTTTGTATGCTAATCCATTCATGGTATTTTATTGTGCTGACACCATGTCCCCATTCCATCACTCAGGCCACTCCGATATAAAAGCACACTCTAAAAACAAGGACATCTTTGAGGGATTCTGTGGAAAAAAAACCTTTCACATTTTAAATAATCATTTGTTCATCAGTAGTTCTACTGCGATGCTGCTTGGAGGACGCCCAGGTAAACTTTAACTAAAAAAGCTTCCATTTACAGACATGCTCTCGACATCAACCTCTTTCCTCCCTAAACAGTTTTAAATGAAATTAGACGTAACTAATTAAAATACACAATTGCAAAGCAGCTGAAGTACAGGCGGCATAAGAGAATAATAGCCAGTGCCAGAGCAGTGATTCTTCATTTTCTCAAGGGCAGGGCCTTTAGAAAAATTGAGTGAATAGGCTTCTAAATTTCTATAATTCAAACACCTGCGTTTTCTTCTTGACAGCTTTTACTCCTTCAAGCAACTACAAAGTAGCCCCCCACCCCAGTACAGCATATTTATTTGATGGACAGGATGATGCTTCAGTGCCTTGTTGTTGCTGATTTTCTGCCTGAATGAGTGATAGATACGTCTGTGAGCAATTTGCTGTACCTGCTTTCCCAATCTGGACTGCGAGTTTGGTCAGCTTCCCTTGCAGCACAGACTTCTCCTTCTTGGGAGCTGACACTTTCTTCCTCTCTTTCTCGTCGGCCTCGCCGCCTTCAGCGCTCTTCAGAGGCTGCATCTCCATGGCAGCTGCTCCATCCTGCTTCTTCACTGTAAACACCAGAATGGAGGGGAAAAAAAAGAAGAGACAAAACCATTGTTATTTAATAGAGATAAGTTTAATAACATGAGAAGAAGAGGGACAATCAAGTGTGAGATTTGCTCCGGTGCATTTAGTACTCACATAACTATAAAAACAATTAAAAGACAAATTTAAAATCCAGTGGAAAGATAAGAAATAAAACATAAAGCCCACACACATTACTTAGAAATTTGCTGAGGAGTTGAGGGGAAAAAGAAATGTGAGTAACTTCTCATATGTGAACAAGACAAGTAAAATGAGCAACACAAAATAATTTAAGTCAACTAAAAACAAATAAAACGATAAACAGTGACAGAGTTAAATCAGGCTAAATTAAAGAAAAAAGAAGAAAAAAAATCTGATGCTGAAATATAGAAATACGTTTCTTTAAACCTGATTCAGATAATGCATTTAAAATAAAAKCAAATGAACATTAGTGGCTTGTTTAATTTTGTAGTATTGAGAAACCTTGTAAACCCAATTTTCAGTTAAACACTTATTTCCAAGATACACTATATAAAAATCCATTGAGCCAAAAGCCCAAAATCAATTAAAATCATTGAGATCTACAGWTAGGAAATATGCTTTCACAGATAACACTGAGCTGTTTGCAGAATAAAGAATGATGCCACATTTAAAATCATCAAATTTGATCATTTTCAACCCCACAAGACAATCACATTAAKGATTTAAAAAAATAACCCCTAACTTCAGCGAATATACTGAAAAACAAAAAATCATCATCATGCATAAAAAGGAATTTGGCTGTTGAACATTCAGAAAACACATACTATATACTTTATAGACACGATGTATCATTTATGTTCCCGTGGAGATAAATTGATCTGTTCTGCTGCTGTAAGAAATGGTTTTCAAGTGCTCTTATGTAAAAAAGTTCAGGTAAAAACAGACCTCTATTACCTCACTTCTTCTCACAATCTCGAATCCCCTTCTAACACACACACACACACACACACACACACACACACACACACACAGTCCACTTCTCAGTTAATGCAACCCATTACCTAGAATCATTTCACTCTAGTTTTCCTGTCACAATGAGGCATGCATCTGATGGTCATGGAAAACATTTTAATGCTGGACGTTTGTCTTATTGTGCATTTCTTTCTACCCTTTTGACACGGGACGGAATGTCTTCTGATGATGCAGTTTTTATTAGGCAGATGAGCTTTGCTCAGTAATAATAATGGAAGAAGACATTATAATCATCATACCAGTAATGCTGAAAATGTTGTGATTAAAATGATTGAAACAAWGAGCTTCTAGTGCAGCAATAATTAAGCATTAAGAAAGCATTAAGTTAAACAACTTAATGCTTTCAATGCTGTATTGCCTTTTTTGCTTTGGAGATCTTGATGTTGTTTTTGTTTGTTTTTTATATTTTTAGATAAATTAAGTACTTAAATGAGCAGTTTTAAAATATAAATAGTGTTAGGATATTTGTGTTTTTGTTATTATTTTATGGTTTGGAGTGTTTTTGCTCTTTTCCACTTTGGTTTTTCATGTTTTCTGTATCTTTAGTATTTTATATTTCTATCCTTATGGTATATCCCTTTAGTTTAGTTTCATTAGTCTATGTTATTCTTTACATTATACTGTTCCCTGTGTCATTTCTCATCATTTCCCCCAGTTGGCTCTCAGTGTTTTTTCCAGTCAATCAGCCAGTCTCACTCAATTCAGCGGTGTTCCATCTCTCATCAGCTTTATTTAACCAGTCTCTCTGTCTTCACAKCAGCAGATCATTGCAAAGTATTGTCCTGTGTTCTGGTTTCTTCTTCATTGTTACGCCTCCATGTACAGATCCACTTATGTAACTTTTGTCACCACATCGACTGTTTGTTTTCTTTTATGTCATTTAAGAGTTTAAGTTATACTCCAAGTGTCTACATTGTAGCTCTACTGCACCATCCCTCCTTACAGATAGYAATAAATGTAAGGTTTTTATTATTTTTAAAAATTGCATCATAAATTCCAGTATCCATTTACACTTCAGGTTGTGTAAAACTGTAAGGGGCAAACGTTATGGAACATCATAAAGAGTAAAGATTTCACAACAAGCGATTAAAGGAAAAACAATTTTAGATGTTTCTGGAGAATAGGYAGTTTGAGTGAGAAGGACACAGAATAGCAGAGGGACAGGCTGCTGATCTATTTGAAAGAACAAGATGAGCCAACAACAAAACAAGAACAAGAGAACATCAAACCACAGACGACACATCAATGACAGAAGATGGGAATGTGAAAAATGCGAGCTTCCAACCTAAAGAGTGCGGGTAAAAGCTGGGTCAAACTTCAAGCATCTTCTCTTTTCACATAGTCAAAATCAAAAACTGATGTTTGCCAGTGAAAATCATTGGATTTTATTAAGGATTAGCACTGCACAGTCCATCTGTGCAGTGTTGAAAAACGTGTTAAACTAAATAAAGTGATATTTTCCACATAGCTTTGGCCCAGAGCTTATACCAAACACATAAAAAAAGAATTTAAAAAAAGAGAAAAGAAAAAAAAAGTGAGTGAAGAGAAGAATAGGGAGAGGAGGAGTGAAACATATGATTTGGTTACCTTTTATCTGGTTGCTCTCCAAATTGCCATCCTGCATTTTACCTATGATGAAGACATATAGGACAATAACAACAAAAATAACCAAAGCAGACAAGTCAACAAATCATCMTCACAGAGACGACACAAACAGCAAAACCCAAAAGTTACACACAGGGAGACAGGATAATGACTTTTAATAACAACATTTTTATGACAGTCACATAGAAAAGCTTGTGATACGTAAGCGATGTCATTTAACCCTGAGCTACTGCTTCTCATAATGAGCTCAAAAGGCACAAATCACATGTGCTAATCCACTGAAGTGCATTGATTTTCCTGTAATAACTTGTGTATATATTTATTTTACTGCATAAACAAATAATTTAAACAATCACAATAATTAGCAGGTATCAAGAATTAAAAAAAAATTAGCAAAATAGTAAAACTAACTCCATTTTTAATCTGATTTGGTCATTTTAAATATCTGTGGTCATCCCACACACATTATCAACCAAATGAGTCCAATAGTTAAATTAGGATGAAATAAAGGACAAACAGTGTGTAGAACATTACAGCAAACACTGAGAGTGAGGGAGTGTAAACCACACACACACACACACACACACACACACACACACACACACACACACACACACACACACACACAC
>NW_013952424.1:408792-412938 GCF_001266775.1 Austrofundulus limnaeus
ACAAATTCGACCTTCGGAGGACCCGTCCTGCCGTTTTGGACACAGCCCATATACCATCCAGATATGCAGTTAGGAATCTTTAAATATTCTAACTACAAATACAGCAATAATGTTTGATGTTTTAATGTAAAATGCAAAAGTTAAACAATTTAAGATGCTTTCACTGGTTTCAAAAAGCACATAATGACAGAAGAGTTGATGTGTTTCGTGTTAAGCTGATTAAAAATGTTCCCAGTGACAGTACCATACACAGAAAATAAAAGCATCACAAGACAAGTTTAAAGACAAGAACAAGAAACACAAAACTATCTTCTACAGCTAAATCAAGCATGCAGTGACAGCATGGATACAGAAAAGGTTCAAAAACAAGTGAGAGCAGAAGTCAGCAGAAAGGTAGGCGCCCGTGGTAAGAGGCAGTTGGAGAATGGAGTTAAAGGTCACAACAGAAAGTGTTCAGAGGTCGGACATCTTGGTAACCTACCATTAATAAAGTTGGCACTGCCAGGGGCATTAATGCCCGCAGCCCCATCCGTGGCAATGGTTGCAATGGGGTGGATAGGGGGATGGGAGCAGTCTAGCCAGTAACAATGAGAGTCAATCAGAAATGAACAAACACACACACACACGTCCAAACAAACACGCCCAGTCATGTGCACACACAAGACAGTGAACAGAAATAACATGGTTATAGCACATTACAGATATTCAGCATATTATGTAGACTTAATGATCAGTGTGAACTACTGCACATTAAAAGCTAAATATTTGTAAATGCAGTCAATAGTTTTTATACTGTACGTATGTAGCTAAAATCAAACTATGCTTAGGTAAATAAACAAGTGTAACAAATTTAAAACATGTAAACAAATGAAATAAAACAAAAATAGAATATTAAATCAACAAATTTACTTGTCAAAAATTGTGGACACCTCTTTTTTTATATCATGTAAAATCCTGTACACATGGTAAACAGAAGTAAATATTTTGTTTCTATCTTCTGACAAATGATGTTTGATGATTTTGTATTTTTTGTTTTGGCTATTTGTTTGAACCATGTTATTCATGTAATGTCTATTGATGTCACAAATCATAGCTGTTGCATAAAAATGTGTAAAGTTAAAGGAGACATTTRAATCATTCAGTTGGGATCTATATAAAGTGGAACWGCATTACTTTGGTCTGAATTCCTCCTTATTGTACTCCACAAGCCCTCTTTCACCCCTTTTCTGAGGWATGACTCAAATCAACTCGTTTTGGTGCTGTCTCTTTAAAGTGTGACACTTSGCACCCTGACCCCCTCGAGCCTCCAGAGAGGTCCATTCTTATTTGACAGTAAAGATATGACTATATAGCGACACCGAAACATTTTTTTCTAGAGCCAAAGCACCAGGAGCGACTAAATTCAAATTCTCTGCACTCCTAGAGACTTCAGAACTAAAATGCTTTTAACTGCTAAAAAATTGGGTTTTGCATGATATGTCCCCTTTAAAATTATGTTCTAATATACATTTTCTTTGAAAGCTTTGAATACTAAAGCAATACTTGCTTATATGCAAAATTTCTGTAGTTTTTATCTTGCGAATAAAACGTAGTGATTTGTTTTGATGAAAGGATAAACTTTAAATCACGGACTTGTGATCAGAAATGATCTTTTTTTATTATAAAGACTTTTTTTAGTGAATGACAGGTTTGTCATTTTGCCTTTCCACCCGCTGTTTTTCAGCCGAAAGGCGTCTCATGCAAGACCCCAATTAGGACTTGCAATCACTTGTGCCTGATTAATATAAAAGGGGCTGGGTCGTCAGTGCACTGCTGGTTGAGCTGGGAGGTGGTTGACTGTTTGCTCGATGTCAACCTGGTGGTTTTTCCCTCCATGAGTTGAGAATCTGGGGTGATGATGGTTAAACCTAACCCGTTTTTTGTTTGTTTGTTTTCACCCCCTTTTATCCATAAATTTCAGATAATTGCATATTTTTTCATGGGATCTGAATCTGGTTTTGGGGATGACTGAATAAAGGGCAGTAAAACAAATCTCATGTTAATCTGCTTATCTGTGTGGGCACCCCATTTATGTCATGGGCAAGACATGAGCAAACACAATGTGCTGAAAGAATTTTATTACAGTGCAAAATCCAGAGGATGTAGTATTTGCTAGTTTTCCAATTGGATAATATCGGATTATCACTGGTCTGAGACAGCAACAACGTAATAAAATGCTCAAATGCGCAATATGTTCATGCAACCAATAGTGATATTTGATTATTTTAAAAAAGAACTGACATCAGGACTAAAATATACAGACTACTACGAAAGAGGATTAGGGCCACTGAAAAAAATAAAAAATAAGATTTCTGACTTTAATCTCAGAATATTGACTTAAATCTCAGAATTCTGAGAAAAAAGTCAGAATTCTGAGAAAAAAGTCAGAATTCTGAGATTAAAGTCGGAATTCCTTTTTAAATTTTTTTTCATTGGCCCTAATCTTCTTCCGTAGACTACAGAACAAAACTCTAAAAATATATATTTTTGTGGACTTTATGCTGCACTTCTGGTGCATGAGTCGTACTCCTGCAGGGCTGTCACTCTTATGCCATCGTTTTCAAAGAAAGCAATGAAACGAGTCTTAGAGCTTGTTAAAACAGGCCTGCTGCTGGATATGAGCTAGTTAGTTGATGAAAGCAAAGCTTGTTTTAGTAAAAGAAAAAAAAGTTTCAAAAAGGGTTATGTAACATGTCATCTGTCGACACTTCAAAAGGTCCAGTTTAGTGTTTATAAAACGTCTCTTTTTAAGTGGAGAAAATTGGCATTTGCGTGCTTGGCTTCAGGACAGTGGTAAATAATCGTTGTGGTGTACTTAAAAATCAGAAAAGGGTTTTTAAGTCTAAAGGATCAAGTACAACTCCCAGGGGTCAGAGAAAGGTGATACTCTACCTGTGTTCTGATGTCCGTCTTCGACCGCCTCTCCTACGAGGTGAATTTGGAACAATAAGAAAGTTGAACAATGATACACCTGAACCCACAGAACCTGGATACTGCAGCTCACTACTGTGCCACCAATAATCACTTCATGTACTATTTACAATACATAATACATTCATTTTGTGTCATATTGTATGGCACATACCTACAAATAATTTATATACTGTACATCAGTCCACACTTGTATGTTTGGAACTTGTTTAAAGTACTTTTGGTAACAAAGACAATTAAAAACAATGAAATTACACGATGAGCTACACAGACTTTTAGCAGACAAAAAGACAATGGAATGGCAGAAGTTGGCTTTCAAGAGTATGGTGCTGATCATCACTAACACAAAAAGTCTTTAAAAAATAGCTCTTAGCATTTAAAGAAAAATCTGAAGAAAGTAAAGTTTATTTAAGGACATCATGGCCTTACCTTTCTTTTCTTTCTTTTCTTCTTCCTCTCCACCTGCCCCCAGTAGGGTAAAGATAATCCCAGTCTGGGAATTGACACCAACAGCTGTCACCACCATTCGCCCTGACCCCTCCATCACATGTGTTCCTGAGGAAGGTGTAGTGGAGATAAAAAAAAAGATAATACTTATGTGTACACATATATTCAATGTTCAAAATAACAGGGGACTTTTTTCTGGAGTATTTTAACCAATAAAAAATGTAATTTCCAAAATAAAATAAAAACCATTTCTAAATTTATTTACCAAGAACTCCACAACTCTGAGAATAAACTGAACAGCCTTGGCCACTGTTTATAAGAAACACTCATTCATAAATCTTCCACACGGGTACCTCACTGCAAAAATTAGCCATCTAAAAGTAAGATAAAAATACTAGATTATAGTCTGAATCTTGTGAAATTCAAGGAAATAATCTGTGAGAATAATCTGTCAGTGCAGTAAAACAATTACAATTCATTAGTATATTTTAAGTCTCAAAGATCAAAAATATATTTTGGCTGTATATAAGATTGTCAGACTTGATTAGATGAATGATTTTTGCAGTGTTGTCTTAACTTGTAAAATGTTGCATATGATAAAAAAAACTGCAACAGAAATAAAGAAACAAACTTATAGAGCAGAGTTGTTACAAAGAATTATAAAAAAGGCCTCTTGATATATACATTCAGTGTATATGTGTGTGTAAGTGTATGTGTGTGTGTGTGTGT
>NW_013952424.1:412948-416968 GCF_001266775.1 Austrofundulus limnaeus
CTCTCTCTCTCTCTCTCTCTCTCTCTCTCTCTCTCTCTCTCTCTCTCTCTGGAAGAAAACTACAACTACAAATTATTGTGTCTGCTGCAGAATAAAACATGCAAATAATGTAAAGGCCTGGATAAAAACAAGCAACTATGTATATATTTCAGGCTGTTGCAGCACCTTCTGCATAGCCTATCACAAAATAATGCTTATTTTCTAAAATAAAAAAGTAATAAAATAGCTTGTGCTTGTGTTTTGTGTCACTTTAAGGACAAAAACACCTAAAAAGACTTATGTATATAAAATAAACTACAATATTGTTATATAGCACTACCCAGATAGCAAAATATGTTAATTCAATTTTGAATTTTGGTCAAAAAAGTTGCCAAATAACCAATGTTGAAAATATGTTATTGAATCAATGTTGTTTCGTGGTTGAATTCTAATGATTGAAAAACAACATCTAATCAATTATAAATCAACATTGAAACATCAGTTGTAGTTGAAAATCTAACCATGTTTCAGCAATGATTCACTAATATTTTGCTGCCTGGATAATTAAAAGGATTATGAAAAAAGCATCCTTCAAAGTATTTGAGTGTTTGATCACCTTCAACTGTAAAATCTCTCTTTTTTTGGCTTCACAACTGATGCAGCACCTTCTGCTAAACTAATCTTTCAATGAGTTTCTTGTTTCATCCCAACATTTCTTATGAAAAAGGTACTGAAATGCATCAAGTATTCTACAGAGACTAATGCCAGGCTCAAAGCAAACAGTCCACCTTTTTTCCAGTCAAGAATCATGGCCTCATATTTGGAGGAGTTGACTTTTATTCCTCCAGCTTCACATTTAGCTGCAAACAGATTCGATGCACACTTCAGGCCATGATTTCAAGACACTATCAGAATCACATCACCTGCAAAAAGCAGGGGGAGGCAACTCTGAAGTTCCCAAACCAGACATCCTCTTCCTCTCAATTATGCCTCGTGTTTCTGGCTTCACAAACAAGAGCGGTGACAAGAAACATTTCTGATGAAGTCCAACCAGCAATGTAAATAAGTTAAACTTCTGACGATAATACAGACACAGCTCTGGCTTTCATTTCACATTGAATTCAAATTCCGCACCCTCCCCCGGATCTGTCAGGAGTCAGAGCCGTAAGTCATTTCTGTGCTCACAAAACGTGAAATGAGCAACAAAATTCTTCTAACTTCTCCTCAAAAAGGTTCTGCTGTTTTACTACCTCATAACTTCACATGTGCATAGGCTTGATCAGCCTTATTTTCAGCAACTTGGTGTAAACTTCCCAGCAATGCAGAGCATTAAGATGTTTAAATAGTAACATGTTTAATTCCTCCTTTCAAAAAAACTTGGACCACTACCCTGGTGTACCATTCCACAGGCACTGTTCTAGTTTGTTTTACGCAACACTAGGAGGACATGTTAAGCATGACTAGCCCACAATGCCCACAGTGTTAAAGTATTAAATAGTGCATCTAACCAAATTCTAACTCCTTGCCACTGGGGAGCTTTTTAACAGTCTTGGCAACCACTGCCAAAGTAACAAACTTGCCTTCCCCCGAGTCTTCACACACTGCTTTCCTGGAAGTAAACATGACTCTCACATGGAGGAGATCCTCAGAAGTGCTCCTTCCACTGTTTAAAGATGTCCCCACTCCACGTCAGCAGTTTCCCCACTTAGGAAATACAGCCTGGGATGGATCCTGCTTTCTTCTTTTGGGACGTCAAACAGTTTGCCAGAACTTGAGAAAGCTGAGTCTCTCTCCATTTGTTCCTAAAACTCTTCCTATGCCTGAGTTTTTATATTTTATTTATTTATTTTTGCATCAGCCAAAGTTACTTTTGTACCACTAGTTTTAACTTTGAAAGAAGACTGGAAATAACAAAAAAAAATCAATCATCAAGCTAGACACAGATGTGTGATCTGCAGTAAGATATTTTTATATACCTCATCATGTTTATTCAAATTGTTCTAAACAACCCAACCTAACCTTTTTTAACTTTTTTTTTCTATTGTACAGTGTCCTTGGGTGTCCTGAAAGGCACTTTATAAATAAAATGCATTATTATTGTTATTATTATTATTATTATTATTATTAAACCTAGTACAACAAAAGTGCCACTTGGGTTCAAGTCAAAAAGGCTGTTCCTTTGATTTGCACACCATCTGCCATTGCCCACACAGGCACTGAAGCCCCACAGGAAAACAATAGAATCCCCAGAGCATACTATTTCCAGGAAACCAGAGATTCCTAGAACTCTAAGTAAGCTGGACTGCCATTTGGTCCAAAAGCACAAATCACAGCCAGAGCCTTCGCTCATACAGCTTGAAGATGCTGAGTTGCAGAAGTGTTGAGTGAGTGAGGGCTTTGTGAGTAGTATTCCCAAACCACACACAGTTTAATTACTTTGAATGTTGTGACATAAGACTGGTAAACGCTATAAATCAACATGCTTTATGTACTCAGCTTCTATAATGGACTGACAAAATGTACAAATGTACTGCCTTAAAAATGCTCAAACCTCAAAGTGTTCATTTTTCTTGAAGCAAAACATATATTTCACTTTGACTTGGTAACAACTATGCTCTGAGAGCTTTCGGCGAGCAACATACCAGACAACAGCATGGGGTCCTTGTCTGCAGATTTCTTCACATGGTCGGACTCCCCAGTCAGTGACGACTCATCAATCTTTAGGTCGTTTCCCTGAATCAACACTCCATCGGCAGGAAGAAGATCACCTGTAACAATACAAAAAAATTATTTCTTACCTGATTCCCCACAGTGAAGTTATTCACACAACTATGTGCACTGAGTCACTTTAATACATGGCAGAACTGTAATTGTATAACTCTCTATGGCTCTCTACTGCTTAAATAAATTTGATTGCTTCATAGTTTGAATCCCTTTCAGGAAATAAGGTGGTAATCTGAAAATTATTTCACACAAAAAATGGATTGTTGTCAGCGGACAATCCTTAAGCTTAACTTATCTAAATATGTTTGAGTTTGATGTTTTTCCCACAATAAAGCTTAAGACAATTAATTTTTCAGAACATTCACAATTCACACACTTACCATATTTGATCTGTGCGATGTCCCCTACTACTATATCAGCCACAGGCAGCTGTATGACCTGGCTCCCACGGACCACCTGGAATTTCTGCTCCTGCTCGATGCGGCTTTGGAGCCCTCGGAATTGCTTCTCTTTCGACCAGTCGTTAAAGGCTGTCACTAGAACTACACACACTACGGACAAGAGTATGGCGGCGCCCTCAATCCAGCCAGCATCTGACTCACCCTCATCCTCCACTCCACCTGCCGCTGCACCGCATGCTGCAAAATAAAGAAGGACACATAAACTACACATGCACAACTTAACCACACTATATTTTATTACACACACAGAAACTTTGTAAAACACAAATATTCTGGGTATGCAAAGGCTCAGCGTCATGCTCAAGTGTGCTGCATTTATTTTCTTTAGTGAGTAATACTTTAAATCAAAGATACAAAAAAGGTAACTTGAAACTGCACTTCCTCTGCATGAACCCTTAATTTAACTTTTTTTTTCAATAAGATATTTGTCCCCAAGCCCTGTTGAGTTGAATCTGATGTCGGAGAGCCAAGATCAGAGCTTTGATGCCAAATATTAAAGTCATGTATATTTGAAAACTGTAATACTGTGTTTCATGCTAGCAGGTGCAAATGAACATCCCCTCTGACAATGTACAATCTGTGCAATTTTGAAGACAAATGTATTTTTTTTTAAATCTGGCTTAAATGGCCCAAAGCTAATTCAATTCTCCTTTCCTTTAAATCTGTATGTTCTACTTTTAATTAAACCTTCTATTCAACTAGCTGTGAACTGATAGACTAGATTATATTTGAGATTGAAACAAAGCCTATCCCCAGTACTGTTTGTGCTGTTTTCTATAATACTAGTGAAGCTTTTGTGCTCTGCACTAAAAGAGTAAAAAATAAAAAAAATTACCCAGCAGGATATATATATATA
>NW_013952424.1:417013-418019 GCF_001266775.1 Austrofundulus limnaeus
ACTGTATGTATATACACATACAAAGTATTAAATGCTGAATAAGATATTTCAACTTAACCAGGATTTTACCAAGAGAGGTAAATGTTTGCACCTAAATGTGTGTGTGTGTGTGTGTGTGATAGTATACTGTATGTATATACACAGTACTGTATATATATAATTTAAGTTCATTTCATCCTGCTTGATCATTGAAGCACACTAACAGCAGTGTGTTGGAGAGAGTCGCTCTCCATGGTGCTGAATCCAGTTCTGGCTGTTTATGTGTTCTTTACGCTTTATATCCGGTGCATTTCATTAATACCACCCAGCTTTATTCTTCATGATGAATAATATAATTTATCTTTACCACTGTGGATGCTATGCCTCCATGTTCCTGCATTTTTCACTGACGACAGTGAAAAATTATTGTCCATTTTTCTGTTTTACAAGTTAAGGTCTTACCAGGAGTGGAGTTTGAATCCACAATCATATTTGTCCATTGCTCTTAAGTCTAACACCTTAACCACTCGGCCATCCTGGTCTGTGATTTATTGTCAAGAAGCATGGCTACAACAAAGAAATAATCTGCCAAACACAAATGTTCTTACTTTGTGTGCTACCTGAAACCCACTTGAAAAAAATCTTCTTGAAAAAAAGTCTGTAGTAATGATCTGTTTTGTCTTTGTTTCACCTTCATTCGAGTTTTTAAATCCTTTTAAATGATGATGAACCCTTTAGTAGGAAAAATGAATCCCATTACTATGATAACGTTGGAAGCTGTGACTGATGTCGCCAACTCAGCAACTCTTGACTATCTCTGCCTTCATTTCCTGTCTAACGGCTCACAGAGCTGATGCATGGGGCCTTGGGAGCTCAAGGTTATTTCTCTACTCAACACTTCATTAACCTTTCCGGTACCTTTCTTATGCACAATTAATGCAGCCATAATGTGCAGAAATACACGTACGTTCACACACAAACACACACACACACACACACACACACACACACATACACACACACACAC
>NW_013952424.1:418669-429829 GCF_001266775.1 Austrofundulus limnaeus
CACACACACACACACACACACACACACACACACACACACACACACAAATAAATAAATAAAAAATTGGCTCTGCGCTCTGTGAGTCACTTGACCTCTTAAGGCAGGTCACAAACAAAGTGAGACCTGTCGGACCAATTAAAAAAAGTGTTTGCACAAACATGGCCATAGGTGAGTCAGTGAGTGCCAGTAATGTCACTGGTRGTGGGCTACACTCACACTCTCCGCTGGTCTCCCCTGGCGGGTGGTAGAAGGAGAGTCCCAGTGAGATGAGGGCAGCGATCTCCAGGATAATGAGGGTAACGTCCTGCAGGGCCTCCCATACCAGCTGTATAAAGGTTTTTGGCTTTTTTGGAGGTATCAGGTTTCTACCAAATATTTCTTTTCTCTTGTCCAGGTCAGTTTGGACACCGGCCAGTCCTGAAAGCAGAACAAAAAAAAGAGGTTGGACAAAATCATTTCTGATGTCATGATTATATAAATCCAAGTGTATTCACAGTAATCACAATCAAAAAACTGAGGTTTTAGTGTTTTGCAATCCGTTTACTTATGTGCTTTTTTATTTGTTTCAGGGGGAAAATTCATAATGTCCAATTTCAAATTTTCTTTGTTCACATTTTTCTTACATAAAGCATGTCTAATTAGTCATTTGAACCATGGCTGGCCACAAATTTGCATTAATTTTGTAATGTTCAAGTTATATACCTTTTTATTTACTGTGAAATACTGTGCATAAATATCTCTAGTTGTTTGATGTGCAGAGGTCCATGTTGGTTTGAGGCCTAATTTACTTGGGGCAGCTGTGACTGAGTGGTTAGGGGAGCTTACATCAGTGTGTGGATGTATGTATAACTGTCTGAATATGTCTTCATTGCTTTGGGGTCTTCATGGGGCTTGATAAAGCACTGTATAAGTTCAGTCCATTTACCATTTACTTGTAAAATGCAGTTCAGTGAAACTTTTTTTATACCAGCTCTATAAAAAACACAGTTTTGGCGAAAACAGTGGTGGATGTTTTTGCTCTTCATATATTCTGGACAGTTAAAAGTAACAAATCCTTCAATCATAAACGTCAGACGTGAAATGACAGTTTTTAACTCATCATCAGAGTTATACATTTTTTCTTTTGTCAGCAGAAAAGGTTCTCATGTTTAAGCACAGTGTGTTGGGTAACAGCAGCCCTGCAGAAGGAAGCAGTTGAAAGAAAAACAACAAATCTTACTAAATAAAACCTACAGCTAAACTTCCACTTTTTCACATACACGAGTTTGTTTATTTATTTAATAATATAGTAAATCTTTTTTAATAAGTTCTCTAACAATAGCTGAAATGATCATTACAAAGTGATATCATTCTGTAAAGTAATAGCTGGGTTGATATTTGCAGGTGATCAGGTCATATCCTCATTTTACAGGACTACCCTATGGTTCTGGATCTGAAACAGTAGCTCTATAAAGATTGTTGGTGTAAACGGTTGTGTATTAAACCTGCTTTATTACAGCTTCATTAGAAATACGCATCAGAGATGTGTCGGGAACTGTGATCGCATCAAACTTTCACAAATCTACAGTGGCAACACGAAGTGCTGCTGCTTTTCTGCTCCCCATTTGCAAATACGTTTTTTTTTCTCAATATTGCTTTTCAGTGCTGAATCATTATGTGGTTGCCGGGCGCACACAGAGCCACGGCGTATATTCACAGTTGCTCTCTCTGTCTCCCTCACAACGACACACATTACCACTGCATTATGTCATGTGATGTGCGTCACCAGGTCTCCCAGGATTGGCCCTGGATCGCACCTGATAACGCTGCTGCTGCTGCCAGCGCTTCACATCTGAGCTCTCATGCGTGTGACAGGTGAGAGGATTTGGTAACACGTGCGGAAAATAACTGGTGGCCAACAAAAAAACAAAACAACAAAAATGATTAAAAAAACCCATCAAAAACAGAAAGTGTTAGATAGAAAGCAGACTGAACCAAATAAAAAAATCCCATCCCTACTTTGAACTGGTTACATGTAGATCAGTCTATAAATAGCCTCATTAACATCCTCTTTTAATTGTCTCTGTGAGAAGACCTCTCATTGATCTCTGCAGCAATCTGCCCTACATCACAAATAAACATGACTGAATGTGAGCGTGTGAGTGCACTCATTTGAGTCGTGACCACCTATTTGTGCTTTGTGTGTAAGTGTGAGTGTATGCATGTGGTTGCAACGCTTACACTATTACATGACAATGCTTGTTGCAGATGGTTAGATGCACACACACAAAGCAGACAAATACTGTTTGTGAATTTGCAGACACAGAAGCACTGTATGCAGATATTAGCATGCAGCTTTCGCTAAACCTGTGCCATCTTTCAGCTGTGTCTGACGGACATGATATACTGCTTTCAGTTCTATTTTTTTATCCCTCAAGTCTATTTTGTTGACTTTATCCTGAGGCAGAGGAATCTACAATCTACTTTAGTGGTCAAACACACATTAAAAAAGACAGCAATCACTTCAAATACAAATCCCACACACTGTAATACATCCTGCTTCTGTGTTGCCTTTGGGAGAAGAGCTATGCTGCAATCAGCAACTAATCATTAAATACTGAGTGCCTCCTGAAAAATATTGTTTCAAACTTATTCTTTTCTCAACTGCTGATTGCAATGCTGCTCAGTGAAATTAAATGCATTACTACACACTGAACTCAAATACTCTGTGGTTTTACGAGTCAATTAGATGACAGAATCATTTTGTTTTCTTATATTAAACACATAAAAGTATATATTCAAATCTTTGTATGAAATATGGGTTTTAATAATGCTGTATTAAAGTTAAAGGTCAACATTTATTCTTGCTGATGCAAACAAGGTTCAGTTTATTGTTGGGTCAGGTTTACTGTGATGCACAAACCTGACAAGTCCCAAAATTTAAGGCTCCAGAGGGATGGAAGACCCTTACAAACTGGTAGAAATTCTGTTAGGGGCCTTTTCGTTGACTGGACATAGAAATCACACAAAAACTTGACCTCTCAGCTGCCTCTTAGTTCCTGTAGGAGTTGCTTTGATTTGAATGTTCTAATTTCACATGGAAATGACTAAAAATAAAGTTGTGCTTTCATGTTTGCACGAGGCAAAAATGGGATCCTTTTTCCATCGGCTGTAATATGACAGCATATTTTAACAGTTGCCCCTTTTTTTGTCAGTGGCTAAAAATAGATCTCCATGGAAACACTATGCATCCCACTCACTGAACAGAAATACCCGTGACTCTGAACCTTAGAGGATGTGTGAATATGCAAGTAAGTGCTTGTTTTGCATGTCAATTTTTTTCAGTGCAATAGGTGCACAGATATGTGTGAGCGGCACAGTAATAAAAAATAAAATAAAAATAAAACAGTGAACAATGTGAAAATGTGATGACCTCTAAATGTCTTTGACAAGGCCATTTCTGCGATGCAGGAGACATTTATTTCCCCTCAAAATTTCTGCAATCTTTCCAGTTGAATGTGTTGTGGTAACCAGCTTTAGGTAGAAACTGAATTATTGTTTAACAGTGCAACCCATTCTCACTCCCGAGTCATCACATATTGACGTTTTTCAAAGGTCCCTTTGCGTCCAATTTTGACGCATCAGGTACCCCCCTTGCGTCATATTTTGACGGGATGGGGCGGAATCTGTTGTCGTAATTTTTCAAAGTGTAGAAAATGCACAAATACTACCGTCCCAAAGCGTGAAATTACGTGTATTCACTTTAGACATCCTGTCCCAGACCCTAGTACCTAAAATTAACCATTAACCCTGATACGTAAAATTAACCATTTTTAGAAAATGTAGGAAATTCATGGCAACTACGTGTTGCAAAGCCTAAAATTACCTAATGTTCACTGTAGACATCCTATCCCTGACCCCAGTCCCTAAACTTAACCATTTATCCTGATCCCTAATGTTAACCTCAGACCCCCGACCCAAAGACCCCTGGTGGCGCAACCCGGAAAAGCCGCGGGCGGCAAGGACTGACGCGAGGGGGGTACCTGATGCGTCAAAATTGGACGCAAAGGGACCTTTGAAAAACGTCAATATGTGACGACTCGGGAGTGAGAATGTGTTGAACAGTGATGATAAGGATGTTTAAAACAAGAAAAAAAAGGGTTTTTTTCTRCTGCTAATCAATATTCCCAACACGTATTCACAGCTTTTATTATCAAAGAAGGCAGAGGGGTAAAAGAGGGAAGACAAAGGGAAGTGTGACTCACGGAGCACAAAGAAATAAAGCAAGATAAAAAAAACTGAGTAAATCAGAATTTATAGATTAATTGATTCACAGTTGGGCAAAATGTGCCAAATTACTTCGTGGTTATCAGAAAAATAATTGACGGACAAACTGGGTAACTTTCTCTTTTTTTTTTGTTTGTTTGAACTAATAAATGCACATTTACCTATAAGGTAAAGGCTATTGTAAAGGGACATTAAGTAAAGACAAGGTTCCTACAGTTTAAGGCAAGCTAAATGTAAGACATTTTAAGACTTTTTAATGCCAAGTGAAATTAAATTCAAGACCAATTTCATAATAAACACAAATGACAAAAAAATAAAAACTGTGGCAGAAACTCATAAAAGTATTTTTGGTTGAATTATTAAAATATTGCTAATAGACCCACTGTTTTTATCCATATTTAACCATAACAGAAACAATCTTAGCAGTCAGTTTTAAACTTAATTTAATTTCTGGAAATCCTCTAACGACCCAAAATTTGGAGTTTTAGGACCCACAGTGGGGTCTTAGCCCTAATTTGCTGTAGATGAAACTTTAAAGTGACTGTGACATCATTTTTTTGTAAGAAAAGTGAATGCATTTTTGGGAAGACAACATTATTAACATATTACAAAATGAATTTCACATTGGTCAGATGGATAGATGTTGAGATATTTGCATGTGAAATAACAGGAAGTGATGTCAAAGGGGAATGTCTGCATGTGAATATTTAAAAAATATATTTTTACCAATTATTTTAATATTTGAAAATGAATTACAATCATCCTATTTACAGTGTGTTAACACTTTTAAGACTTCTGAAAGATTGATTTAAGACATTTTAAGGCTAATTAAGGCCTTATCATTGGATTGATGAATTCAATGACTTTAAGACTTTTTAAGGATCTGCAGGAACCCTGAAAGAAGAAAACATGAAATAAACAAGCATAGAAAAAATAAAAGTAAAGATTACGTAAGAACAAACCCTGACATTATTTTTGAGAACCTGCGTGGCATTTAAAAGGGCATGGAGAAAGTCAAGAGCAACCTCTGCTCCATACCCAGTCATGATTCAGAGCACAAAAGGCCGCGGCAGGTGGCAATCTCTCTCTGAGATAAGCTGATGTGGCATGCCTTCAGTGTAACGACACGCATGCAGTTTTGCACCGTGAGGCACGGACCACTCAGCAGCCACATTCTCACAGGTCAAACATGCAAGCAGACGTACTGTACTGCATGTAAACAAACAGCTGAGAGAATTCTCTAATTTCATGATGACTCACCAGGTCATACAAACACAAGAAAAAACACACACATGAATCTATCGTTCCTTCCCCTAAGGACTGCCTTCTAAAAGTTAATGGACTGGAAAGTGACACAGTGTAATCTCTGACACAATGTGATATCGCCAGTATACTACAAGCATGTGTGTGGCAGCACTGCATGCTACCATACCACAATCTGTTATGTTTTTAAAGCTAACTAGTCCTCTGTGAAAGAGGCAGCATGCAACAAGAAAAAGAGAAAAAGGTTACATATATCAAACATGGCTNGGGGGGGGGGTTGATGATGCAATAAAGGAGTACATTTATCTAAATAAAAAGACATCACAAATGAAATAAAATGCAGATTTTAAGATAAAAAAGGCACGTAAACATGTCCAAGATTTTATCACTTGTGAGTCAACATCTCATATAACTAACTGAAACCAAAAATTTTTGAAATGCATATTTGAATGTATGGTAGCAAGGCAAAAACTACATGAACCAATAAAAATCAAGACCTGAAAAAATATTTTTTTTTTTAGTGAGGCAAATATCTCGTGGACATTAATGATGTACTGCAGTCAGCCACTAGGAGGCGCTCATCCTTTCTGATTTCAGTTTCCAGCTTCTGGTTCAAAGTAGGAGTCTCTGCAATCACTAAAAGTGTGAAGTTCTCAGGTGTGGGCTGAGTTTTGGATAACCATGATTGGTCGGACTGACTTGTGGTGGAAGTTAAAAGAGTTACTCACAGGAAGTATTCAACAGGGTAACGCTGTTGGTGTTTAGTGGTTATTAGCAAAATTACTGTGAACATGTAAATATAATTTATTGATTGTCTTTTCATAGTTTAAAACAGAACAATGTGTTAAACAAAAATGATCGTGAATATGTAACATACATGTCAAACCCCTTCAGATGTTTCCCTGAAAAAAGGACGAACCTGGAAAAAAAATTTGTATCAATCACACGCTGTGGGTCGAAGAGATGACAGCGCATACAGGAGGAAATGATGATGGGAAAACTTATAACAGCAGAGTGGATTGGAAGCTGGTTATTTGATTTTATTTATTGTTTATTTTTTTTACATCCTACAGGCTCTGACATGTTAAATCAATTTTAAACAAAGGTTTTGAAAAATTCTGTAAAACTTAGAAAAATCCATGAGATTGCTCTATACATCTGTTTACTTGCAAAATGAGGGTAAATTTGTGCAAATTACAGACAATCCATACAACTTGACATGTAAGATGTAAATATAATTTACTACCTTCAAATTCTATGCAGCTAGCCCCTTCCTGTCTCGAGTTCTGACAGTCATATTACAATTAGAAATCTTTTCATTGATGCTTTCTGGCCATTTTGACTGAGCTGTATTGTTACATGCCTAGGGTTGATACAACTGAACCAGTATCTTGTTGAAACTCCACCCAAAATAGTCAATCCAACCAAACACGTCCTTCACAAACTCCTCCCACATCCAGAAACCTCCCATTTAGTGACTGCAGAGATCCCCTTCTTCATGGTTCTGTCTGGTAATAACGTATCTCAATGGCCAAAGTCACATGACTATCAAGAATTCCCTCAAATGTTTAAACGCTGACCTCGGACATGTTTAGAATGTGTCGCTCATCTTCCGCAGATAAACTAAGTGGGGTTTGGACAATGGCACAAGAGCATTGGAACACAAGAGTATCTTTGCATGAGAGACACAGCTGCTTCATGTAGGAGCTTAGAAATCCATCATTCTGTATTCTACGGATTTTGTTTAAAAGATAAAAATAAAATACATAAAACAAGAATGTTTTAGCCCACTTTCAAAAACTAAAATTAAATGTATGTTTCAAGGAAGAAAATAAATCTGAACATGCGTGTGTGAGAGAGAGAGAGGGAGAGAGAAAGTCTGTGGGGGCAGCTGCACAAGTGGGTGAGTTTTGCTGTCAGGCACTGTGCTCTGARTCTGACTCATGTGAGAAATGGTGGAGTGGCGTGAAACAACCCATCTTAGAGCAATCTCTGTTAGATGCACACGCCTATACCAAAAACATTCACCAGTCTGTGTGCAAAGTAAACTAACAATTACTAAAAATTCATCTTTTAGACAAAACAGCAGTAGCATTAAACACAAAATAGATCCTGCTAATAACTGAAAATTGATTATTACTGTCTGTCCTGTACTGATTTCTAAATTACTTTGATTTGACCTGAAGTGTTCTGTCACATTTTGCAGTTAATTTCATAATTGAAGAGAAGGTACATTGTGTAAGAGACAAGCCTGCTGTGATTGCAAGACAGAAAAAGGTTGATAAATATCATAGAATCTGAATGCCTAAAGGTGTAATTCACACTTCTTGGAAAATCTTTTATGGAACACATCGAAAGCAGCATGGAGTGGAAAAACAGATACAATCTGATAGTGACTCATAAGGGATGAAGGCTTCGGTCCATATGGTACTCTTCAGAATCCATTACAGTTAGTTGTGTAAAAAAAGTGAAGTCCACTTTATACCTTGGATTTGTGAAACTTGTTAGGGACTGTGATACGCCTGAGCACAGACAAACGTGATGATCTGATTCACTGTTTGTGATCAGCTCTGAAAAGCAGCAACAAMACTAAGTCCTAGTGAATTTATTAGTCACTCGTGTGTTTGTTACACCATCTGAGCCTCAAACACTGTAATGTTAGCTGGCCCCACTGCCCTTGATGCAGACACGACTTTAATGAGACATCTGTTTACTGACTGAGAGGGCAGCTGAGGTGTGCTTATGTGTGTCAAGAGAGAGAGAGAGAGAGAGAGAGAGAGAGAGAGAGAGAGAGAGAGAGAGAGAGTAAAGACACAACTGCTTAGTGATAAGGGGAAAGTAATGGGGTCAGTAACTTCATCCTGTAATTCCAGTCTGATCAACCATTTATTCCACAAAGCACTCTATGCATCACTCCTTATTTAAAAAAATTTATCATTATTGAGTTCTTTAGATAATTTATACAACACTGATATCATTCCAGAAACTCCCTGCTGTATCATCCAGCATGTTAATTATTTGTCCTGTTCTTAGTTACCGCACAGGCACTGGTAGGTAACAAACATTTATCGTGACAGGTATTGTGTAACAGCGGAAATGTGGGAATTTTACCAGTTTTATCAATGTTACAAAAATTATCATGAACTACTCTGGTAATTTTGGGTTTTAAGGCTTTGACCAACAATTAAAAGGAAACACAACATTTCTAACTACACACGCAACATTCACACAGACACACATCAGAAACCTTTCCCTCCTGGGAGTGAAAAGGGAGACCATCCAGGGCCAAAAGGCTGAAAAGGAGAGTGACAGTGGTCTATCTGCTGTCTCCCATCTGGGTGTCAGTCTCTGGTTACGCTCAGGGGCTCAGATAAGCAGCACACAATGGGGACGGCCATTAAAATTCAAACTACCAAAGACAGTAATGAAATAGTCATGACAGGTAAGGGAAATCAACACACTCTTACCTGCACTTTATTGTCCCTCTGCATGAAACTGCATAAAAAATAAACTACATGGTACTGACAACTAGCCAGGATAATTGTCAATTAAAAATGATTTATAAGATGACAATATATTGTTGTTATTATTATTAATATTGTTTGATAAATCAGCATTTTTTTCTTGCATTCAACAAAAATTAGAATACTGTATTCAGTGACGAGGTAATAGTTTGTGTCATAAAGAGAAAAGAAATTATCAGAGTGGACTAAACAATGACTGAACAGTGATTCATCTGTATTTGTTAACTCATACAAATTCCCAAATCTAAATATTATTATTAGTGGCAGTATTATTTGACTGTAAATTCTTTATTTGCACAGATGATGAAAATTACATGTTTTAAATCAGAAAAATAGTAGGACCTCTAAAGCTTTATTTGCAAAATCAGTAGTGAACATTGCATGTTCATGTCGACATTTGGTCTAAAAATGTTGTCTTCCTGCAGGGGACGCCACAGTGAGCAGACCTGAATGGTAGATTTGGGGAATGTTTTAAGTTGAATGACCTTCCTGATTCAACCAAGGCTCGAACCTGCAGCCTCAGGATTACAAGTCTGTCACCAAGCTACTTCACTCTAATAATGAAAGGCAATGCATTTTATGTATTAAACATGATTTTAAATTACCTTTAGTTCATTTTTTTTTCATTTCAAGAAAGTAAAAAAAATAAAAATCATATAAAGATATTCTGCCAATAATTGGTCACTTGTAGTCCCCTAAACTTGTGTTGCCCRTCATTCTGCGTAAATTATGCTAACATTTTAAATTTGAACAAATTGTGGTTAGCAGAGGTATAACTACATTTACTTTACAGGTTACAGTAGTTGAGTATTTTTTATTGAAGATTTGTGATTTTACCAAGTATTTTTTATCATACATAATTTTTACTTTTATTTTGTTATATTCAAAACATAAAAAATGATTTTACTTCTTTATGGTAACATTTAACAGTAACATGTATTTTTACTTTTACGTAGGTATTTCTTTCAGAACTTTATAGACCTCTGATGGTTACAGATCGACTGCAGAACAAGTCATTTTTGTTGTTTTTTAAGGAAATGGCAGCCTCCAAAAGACAGAGGATAACTTACAATATTTGTGTCATTTTACTGATGTTTACGTAACACTATTTATTTAGTTATTAGTTTTTTCTGTGACTTTTTTTAAGTCTCTGAAAAACCAATTCAAACCAAAAATGTACTAWATAAACTGCTCTTATATCTCCTTAACATAATGAAATAGACTGTTATTGCAGTAAGTGACTGCTGTGTTTCAATATCTGCTGCCCTCAAGGTCATTGCTTCTGCACCGCAGGGCAACACCTGTGTGAGTGCTGGTTTGGTTCTTTACTTGTGTGTGTTGTTTATATGTGAATGCAGGGTGTGTGTGTGTGCGCGGTTTTGCTTCCACACAGAGTAAAATGGCTGTGTATCATTTATAATCTGTCCTCTGAGAGCCATCTCTCTCTCTCCTTTCCTCACTGCCTCCCATTTCATTCTCTTGCCTTTTTTTTTACTTCTTCCAGCTCTTTTACAGAGTCACAAGGGTAAGGAAAGAGAGGGAAGGGCAGACACAAGAGGGGGAGGAGAGGAGGAAGCGAGTAGTTGCAGAGCAGGRGAAATTGTCCTTATTAAAGAGACGGCAGCTCCATGTGAGAGATCCCTTGTGGGACAGAGATTAAATAGACTGCGTCAGAGGGGAACGTGCTCGAGGTGCTGCGACTGGAGGACGTGATTAGTATGATCATCAGGGAAGGATGGAGGGAGGGAGGGTGGAGAATAGAGGTAGCAAAGGAGGAGAGGTGGGATGAGAGAGTGATGAAAAGAATGGACAAGGGGGAAAAAACAGAGTTAAGAACACAGGAAGTGTCCAAATGTCAGAGAATCCAAGCTGAAAGAAAATGTTCATTCATGGTGGGAATAGAAACAGATTGCTGGGAAACAAAGATGGATAGATGTGAGCAAACAGAAATTAGAAAAAAGAAAATGGAAGAGGGAGCAAGTGGTGTACTTCAACTGAACTGTGTTGTTGCAGGGAGGAAAAAAATAGGATAGAAGAAGGTGAGAAGACGACGGAGACAGACGAAAGGGGCAGACAGTTCTATAAGCTGTGTATAGAACTTATATAT
>NW_013952424.1:429904-439918 GCF_001266775.1 Austrofundulus limnaeus
CAATCAAAATGAAACATGTTGATATTATTGTCATAAAGTCGGTGTATTTTGTATTTAATATGTGTAATATGTTTAAGTATGGTTATCTCTTTGTATTGTATGGTCATCATGTTCGAAATAAATTTGTTTGATTGATTGATTGATTGATTGATTGATTGATTGATTGATTGATTGATTGATTGATTGATTGATTGATTGATTGATTGATTGATTGATTGATTGATAATTGTGTGAAAATGTAAGAAGTAGAAGTAAAAAGTAGGCTGAAAAATAATTACTCAAGTAAAGTACAGATGCCCAAAAATTCTACTAAAGTACAGTTACAAAGTATTTGTACTTAGTTACTTTACAACTCTGCATTTAAATCAATCAGTTAGAGGTCTATATAAAGTGGAACTGCAATGCGTTGKTCTGAATTCATCCTTATTGTAACTACACAAGCCCCCCTTTCACCCCTTTTCTGAGRTGTGTCCCAGATCAACTCATTTTGACACTGTTTCTTTAAATCCAATCAAAATGTTTCACACCCCACAACCCCTCTAACTTCTAGAGCAGTCCATTCTAGTTTGATAAAGGGATAGTGGCATAGAAACATATKAACAACGGAAGACTTGACCAGCCAGCCTTTCATGCTGGAGCCAGAGTCTGACCCAGAGGAGAATGAAGATGACAAAGCTGTAGTTTGTAAGTACAGACCTTATGTAGAAGTTCTGTCGCAAATTGATAACGTAACTGTTCAGAAAACGTCGCAAAAAATATAGAGAAAACTCAATGGGTTGAAAAATATGACCATAACAGGATATAAAGATGTCTATGCAGCATCAGGAGACACTAAATTCAAACTGTCTGCACTCCTAGAGACTCCAGGTACACGACAAAATGTATTTAACTGCTAAAAAATTAGATTTTGCACAATATTAATCAAGAATATTACCACCACAAAATGGAGTGCTGCACTGGCATTTTAGTTTTTTGATCTCTGCTTTGCTAAATGATGCATTCACCTGCATATCTAATTAGCAAGGCATTGTGTCTTTATGAACTAAAGCTTTTTGAGACATTTAATCTAAAAGCGAAGATAAGTCCGACATCTTTGTTTCTATTTCATCAAAAATTTAATGGATTCATGTCAACCGTCAAGGTCAAATAAGAACTATGTGCTACTTTTCCACCACCCTATGCTACTTATGTAGCATTGTTACACTGTGACTAACTTAGTGAAAGACACGAGAACAGAAGGAAGAGATGATGAAGGTTATTGATGTAGAGCACGTCTATTTAGGCTACGCTGCACACTGCCCCACTGGGACACCAGCGACCGACCGGCACACTGAAATAGAAATGGGAGCAAAGGAGAGAAGAGATGGAAGGAGAGGTAAGGTGTCATGATGGGAGTTAGAGGCATAAAACAGGCAGGTGAAAAGGTTGATGAAGAAAAAGGCCCAGAGGGAGAATAAATAAGAACAATACAGTTAGAACATAACAGCACAACAAAGTGAATAATGGATGATAYACCTAATTTCAATTTAAAAAATACCTTTTTTTCTTTTTTCAAGGTTTGGCTAAGAAGTTGATGAGGTGCTTTGCCTAGCTCTAGACAAACATCTGAAAGGATTTGTTATTTCAAGTTGAAAGAAAGTATTATAGATCAAACCCATCATCTGAGAGGTAAAGTGTTGTTCATTTCACATGAATAATGAAAACTCAAGTTTCTGTTTAATTGACATTTTTTCCACATTATTATAGTCCTCAGCCTGCTCCTGGTAACTTTTAGRCTGCTAAATTATTTACTATCTGTAATGCTGTCAGACTAGAACGCAGGGATAGTACTGTATATAATATTGGTTTTTATAGCAATACAGCCAATAACCACTCTTGCACTATCTTATCCACATAGGGGCAAGTGTACATTATTTATTAGCTATTGTTCAGGCAAGTTTTTGAATTTTTGTTCGCCTCATCGTCTACAAGCTTTAGCATTCATATTAGAATTTTTTTACCACTAAAACACATCTCAGCTGTAAAGCCTTTAGTTTGATTTGATTTGATTTATTGATTCAACAGGAAAAGATTACTAAAAATCAAGCCTGATTCAGCATAATTGCTGTTTTACAGCAGGTTCCTGTTCTGCAGCACATAAAACACTCAGAAATACAGCACCACAATCACATCATTATACACCATAGACACAAAGACAAACAAGAATTCCATACATACATTATAACTCAACTAATTTTCTACATTTCATGTGCATGAGATGATGAAATGACATCATTTTTTGACTTTGGATGGCAAAAGATGATGGCAAATTTTAAAAGCAGAAATACATTTTCCTGAAGATGCATAACAATGGATGATGTTCATGGATGGTCAGAAGCTGTACTGTCCAGAACAACTTCAGTTAAGATGAACAAAATCAGAATAGATATCAATCTCCATCTTAGAAAAAAAATAGTATCCCACTCCCAAAAAACTGAAGTAAAAGCAACTAATTTGATGGTGCAGTCCTATTCTAAGAAGGCAGATTTAACATTTTCTCAAAAAGGCAGATGGTGATTCTATCCCAGCTGTCACTGGGTTATAGGTGAATCCACCCTGGACAGATTGTCCGTCTTTCTCAGGGTCAACTAAATAAATAAATAAATAAATAAATAAATAAATAAATAAATAAATAAATAAATAAATAAATAAGCATGCTCACAAATACGTCTGAGGTCGAATTAGAATCACCCATCATGCTAACATACTGTACATGTTTTTGGACTGTGGGTGAAAGACCAGAAGAAAACCTGTGCATGAATGTTTAAATAAATGATAAATAAAACTAATATAATGGAAGGATCACTTGTTTTGAGGTGACAACACTTACACACGTAGCCCACATGAACAACCTGCCATTCTCTATTTAGAAAGATTGAGATTTTTAATTTCAGAGCCAAACAAGGCTGAAATCGTATGCTGAATGAAGAAAAGAAAAACTGTTAGTTAGGAAGCAAAAGGTGAAGGTTTTAGTCCCGATAAGCCGCAAGGACAACTAATTCTGCAAACAATTTGTAAACGATTTGTGTTTAATTGTCAAATTTTGAAAGGAAAACATGTTAGGCTGTTAATGTCGAACTGTGGGATATTGTGTTTCCTAATTAGAAATGGTACAGGTGAACTCTATCAAAATAATTTTGAAAACATACTGAAATGTGTCTCTTGGATAAAATACCTGTACAGATTGAACTAAACCAGCTGTCTTTTGTTCGTTTGTCCAAAGAGAAGCAGGTCACATTTGCAACACCTTCTTGGAAACGAAGATGTAGGCTGTCAGCATAGTTTGTGCCGGCTGTCTGACAGAGAGGCTAAGACTTCACCTTACAAGGTGACATGTACGTAACTACATCTCTGGTGCAGGTATAACAGTGCAAGGAACGGCACTACTGAGAAAAGTAAGGGAGAAGAGCTAGAGAAACTAGGACGTGGAGTATTTATTCTAAACTTCCTGGAAACTTGACTTTTGTGTGGTCCTTTTCTTGATAGCTATTATGTGACATGTTGTATTGTGTGTCTCAAAGACCTAAATGTCTCAGAGGTCTTGAGCTTCATACTTAAAGAGGGTGATTTTTTTAAAGATTTATTAGATCCTTTATCCATTTATGTCCTACTGTAGCCATTCATTTCAGTATAAGGTAAAAAGTCTAGTGTACAGTGAATTATACAGAGCTAGGTCAATGCAGTTTGAGGTTCTGTGGATAAAAAGTTGCAAATGTTGAGCCCTAGTCCTGTCCTGACCTAAACTGAACTGAAGAGATCTGCGCTGTAAGAACCCACAAACTTTTTCTCCTCTGATTTCTAGGTTACAAACCAAACAGCTCAATGACATCTATTCCTGGAAAGTAGGCAGTAGCTTGATAACTTATCTAGTTCCTAAATGATTCATACCAGTCACCTGCTGGCTGCCTGAGGGAAACGCTATCTATCTGAGACAGAATCACCTACAAGGAAATCTATGTGCAAATGCATTCTAAGTATGTAACACAATTTACCAGGTTAACAATTAAGGTAAAATGTAACAATCGGTCACACCAATAGTCAGTTATGTTTTGGTGTTTTTAGTAAATTTTGACTTGTTTTGACTTTTTGTCTTTAGAAATTTGTTAAAGCTGTTTGGTTTATTTGTCTGCTGGCAGAATAACTGAAAATGTCAGACAGGAAGTGAAAAGTGTTTGATGTCTATTCAAATACATGTTTATATCAACATTTTTTTATTTGCTCCCTTAGTGTGTTTTCTTTAACAGCTCATGTTTATGTCTATGATTGGAAAGCATTTCCAAACGTATTTGTTTTACTCTGCATGGAATTAAAAAGATCAGTCAATATAACTGTTTCTTATCATTAGACTACAAGTTTACAGGGTGTTTCTGTCATAGCAGAAGATATTTCATCCATTCATACATCCACCCATCCATTTATCCATTTTCTACTGCTGACACGTTGGATGGGTCGAGGGGTCAACAAGTCCTAGAGGGAAACCCAGACATTCCTCTCCTCAGGTACATGATCCAACTACTCCTGGGGTCATCCCAAGGTGCTCCCAGGACTGAGAGGATATATATGAACATGTTCTCACTCCCGACTTGTCAACATATTGATGCTTGGTCAGGGACCATCTGCGTCCAGTTTTGGCGTGGCGGGTACCCCCCGTGTGGCAGTCCCTGCCGCCCGTGGCTTTTCCGGGTTGCGACACTTAGGGGTTTTTGGGTTGGGGGTTTGAGGTTAATATGAGGGATCAGAATTAATGTTTAATTTTAGGTACTGGGGTCAGGGATAGGCTGCATATGGCTAATATAGGTTAAATTTAGGGTCTGGGATGGTTAGTTCTCGCGCATTTTCTATATTTTCCAAAATGGCTAATACTGTATAAGGGATCAGGGATAATGGCTAATTTTAGGTACTAGGGTCAGGGATAGGCTGTATAAGGCTAATAGAAGTTAAATTTTGGGTCTGGGATAGTTAGTTTTGCGCATTTCCTACTCTTCAAAAACATATGAAAATGCGCTTGTCCTCCTCCGCCTCATCTTGTAAAAAACTGAAGCGCCGGGGGTACCCGACGCGTCAAAACTGGACGCAAAAGGCTACCTGACCAAGGGTCAATATGTTGACGAGTTGGGAGTGAGAATGTGTTGTATATACAGTACTGTATATGAAGGGATTGTGTCTCTACAAACTTTCCAGTGAGTCCTGGGTCTGTCAGTGGAACATGCCTAGCAAAGCTCCCAAAGTATGCATCTAGGAGGCGTCCTAATCAGATGCCTCAACTGACTTTTTTTGATGCGGAGGAGCAGCAGCTCAAATCTTAGCTCTCCCTGGATGACTGAGATCCTGACCCTGTCCTTAAAGTTGAGCTTTGCCACCCTATGAAAGAAGTCAATTTTAGCAGCTTGTATCTAGGATCCTGTTCTGTGGGCCATGATCTATACCTTATGACCATGTGTGAGGGCTGGAACCTAGACGGACAATTAAACTGAAAGTTTTGCCTTTCGACTCAACTTCAACATGACAGATTGAAGCAACACTCCTCATTACTGAGGACAACGTCTCAAATCATCAAACCGTCTCCCATTCCATCATTTGTGCACAAGGCTTCCAAATACTTGAACTCGTCCACCTGAAGTAGAGACTCATCCAAAACCCGGAGGGAGCGTTCCACCTTTTTCCACTTGAGAAGTACAGCCTCGGACTTAGAGGGACAGACTCTTATCCCAGCTGCTTCACACTTGGTTGCAAACCGCCTCAGTGCACGCTGAAGGTCATAGCCTGAATGTGCCAAGAAAACCACATCATCTGCATGTAGCCGAGACGAGATCCTGGGGTTCCCCGACACCCTCCTTGTCTTGAATCCATGAATACCACAAACAGGATCAGAGACAAGGGGACGTCCTGGTGAAGTCCAGCTGAGGAAGATAACTCTATGAAAACTGATCAATAATACCAAAGGTAATGGGAATGGATCATTATGGAAAACACTGTGGGGCTTCTAAGGATGACAGAATAATGTTCTTATAACAGTATCTACGCAGATACACAGATATCCAAATGTGCATTCAAAGTGAAACTATGGCAGCTATACGGTGTGGAAAAAAAACAGAACTGTTATAATTAAAATAAAGAAAAGAAAAAATGAATATTTTTGGTATTTTATGCCACTCATGTCAAGGCCACATTCGCAAATGCCACAGCACATCCCACATGGACAACACATCTACCGTAATAAATCTGCAGCTGATTGGCTGACAAGGAAAATGACAAGGTAGAGGGAGCAGAGTGTTTCTGTGGGTGGGAGGGAGTATGCTTGTGTAAGGATGGGGGAAGGAGGTAAGCTAAACTGTCCAGGAAAAGATTTTTGCACACTAAACTGATTTACAACCAGGGTAGAAAGAATACTCATTTACCTCCTTACACGGGATACCCCTCCCCAGGGTGTTATTCTGATGCAGTGCTTACGCATTCAGTAGGTGCTCTACACTGCTCAGGCTGTCGATCAGTGATTTTAATAAAAAGTATAAGTGTACCAAGTTATTTGTAATCCATATACTGTATATGCTTTTTTAAACATAAGCATTCATTTCCAAACACATTCATGCATAATTACAGACAAGAATGGGGACTCACCTTCAGTAGGTGATGTTTTCAATCTTTTGCACAGTCCCTCTACTCCTCCATAGTCCTCTTGGAGCTTGGCCACCGCCTCTGTGCTACGCAGCTCCATCAACGAACGCAGCTCCATGAGCGAGCAGCCGAAGCCCGCTGCATGGTTGCCCTCGTTTCTTTGGTTCTTGGCATAAAAATCGCTATTCGACATGTCCCCCATGATGTCAGCTAATCAAGTCAGTTATGTTAGTGTTTGTTATTGCTTAAAGAACAAAAACAATTGCACAACAGAGCTTGGGCTCATCGAAAAGAAAAAGACATCCAAAATTGGTTTGAAGCAAGCAACACTGACCCAAAAAAAGGGAGAAAAATACCTCTTGTGGGTTAATGAAGGCGGTTAAAAAGAACAAAAAAGGTGAGGAAATATCCAAAGGGGGGTAAATGGATGAGCAGCCTTCGTTTCAGGAAAAAAAATGATTTCAACAGACCAAAAACCATCCAAAAGAAGAAACAGAAGCGGAGGAAGGAGAGTGACGGAGCAGGGGGAGAAAACTGGGTGACAAATCACAAGTGGGGAGCATCCAGGTAAGCACTGGACAGCCCCAGTGGTTAGGTCCTGAGAAGGGCAAAAATGGTGGTTTCAAGTCCTGTAGGTCTCAGGCTCACCACGGCTGCAGTCCAGACCCACTCCATGTGTGGCTTCCCATTGCTGCTATTCTGCTCGTGCCTCCGTTGCCTCTTCGCCTCTACATGGTGGTCCTCCCCATCACCGCTACAGAGAAAGAGAAAGAGAGAGGAGGAACAAATTCAATAGATGAATTCGGAGAAGTGAGTGAGGAGCAGTCAGAAAACCTGAGAGCACAGGAATGAGCGCTGTGTTCTCAGGACAGGGGTGAATGCAGCAGTAGATGGTGCACAGCGGAAGGACAGCCTCTCCTGGCTGCTGCAGTAACTGTGCCTCTGCTGTCTCTATCTACTGCTGCTGGTGCTACTGGTGCTGCTAACCTCATTCTGAGTACACGCTAACTGGCAGAGAGCGAGCGGGGACATGAAAGAAAAGGAGGGATGAKACTGCTTCTTTCTGGTGCAGAGGAGAGGAGTTGTGCGCGAGTGGGAGGCTGGGGCTGCTCTTACGACAGAGCAGAGATGCAGAGCGTAACGCTGCGCTGTCACTGGGAGGATGGGCTGAGCTGTAAACCCAGCACTGCTATCTCACCAGTAAGAAAGCTGCTGCTGCAGTCTGCACTATATGACCTCTTCTGTGCAGTCATCCTATCTCAGTGACACATTCACATCCATTTAATGACTTGTAATCCTCTCCACAAATTAATTTACTTCAGATTTCATAAACTTAGTCTTTTACATTTATAAATTTATCAAAAAAAAAAAGATGGTAGATGGCATTCCACTGAACAAAGACCTATTAAAGTCTGCAATCAATACATCAAATAAAAACATTTCCTTGCTTGAGGATCCAAAGAAAAATCAAGCTAATTCCTAAAATTATAACACTTTATAAGCAAACTTTGAAAAATAACCAAGGTGTTAACTTGACATCTCATATTCTGGTGAGTCTCTTTTAAACAGCAAGGCTAAAAGAAAACATCTGACTCATGGCTCATGTTGTAATAATTAAATAACCAAATGCCATGATGCACACTGTTATACCCCACCTCTCGCACAGATAGGAACTAGGGCTGGGCAATAATTCAGCAACAATATATATTGTGAGACACATGGTCAAYATTAATAGAATTTTTTTTCCAATAGAATGTTGATAATTTCACTGAACTCCAATGCAGAACTGCACAGCATTCTGGGGGATGCAGACAGAGGACAGGCTTTAGCCGCTCAATCTCTCACGGCCCATAAACAAGGTTGGTGGCATCAAATAACTCACTGTTTCGGTAAGCTAGCAACAACCTGTTGAGTAACGTCCATTAGCGGCTTCGTGTTTCGCCACAGTGCCTCATAACGGCTTAAAAAGGAAAAGAACAATGTGGAGTGAAAGGAGAAAATAACTGCAACAGCTGCAGAGGTAATTGTGGATAAAAGAGGAAAGGTCAAGTCACGAGTCAGCAGTATTAATATTTCTACTGGTCCTTATTTTGAATAGACAACACTAAACAAATCTAAATAAATGATTATCAATATTGACTGGTATGAAACACTTATAACGTGATTCATTTTTAAGCCATATCACTAAGACCTAAAAGAAACCAATTTCCAGCAAYCCAGAAAGGAGAGGTGGGTAACAAAAATGGATGGATAGAAAGATGGCATTAAAACTACAATCTGACTCAAATAATTTCCATAATGTGCCATCCAGTGGCATCACTAGGCCTATTTTAGGGGGGCTGGAGCCCCCCTAAATTATTTTGGTGTAAAAAAATATTTAATTTATTTTTTTACAAAAATTCAATATGATGTGGTCAGAATAAATAACTATTTAATATTTCATTATTAACTAAAATATATGATCATAAATCTGTCAGTTTCCCTTTAATTTATAGTGTAAGGTAACAAATATATAATATATAATATACAAAAATGCTGTGCGTCGCCTGGGGGCTAAGCCCCCCTTGTCCTTAAAACCTAGTGACACCCCTGGTGCCATCACTTTTAATCAGTGACATCAGTGAATCAGCTTGTGCCAAACTAATCAAGTCCTTACTTGATAGTTCAAAGGTTCATTATTAATATCATCCAAAGTAAACCTTTGCCTCACAGTTGCCCTTTATTACAGCCCACCCACACAGAGGGGAACCTGGAATCAAAGCACCTAGATTTGTATTATCCTGCAGAGACTGTCGTGTCTTTCCATCATACGTAAATCATTCCTCCGTGAGGCTGCCACACGACCAAACATTTGGCATATTTCAGTAAGAAATCAAACATAAATAGTAAAGTGGGCTGCATTGGTGCCAGGAACATAAAATAGAGCTCAGTATTACTGCGATGTCATTCTTTGTACGATCTGCTGACAACACAGCCTGAATAAAGGCATATGTCAACTGCTGTCAGCAGAAATCTAAACATCAGCATAACTAACACATTTGACAAAGCCTAACAGTAAATCCACTGTRAATTAATCACATTTTACATTTCATCATCTTGTTAAAAATATTAAGTGAAATTATAAATTCAAAAGGTTGAAATTAAAAGTAGTCTTAAAATGACTTGATGCATGGGTCGGTGAAAAACCAGCCTGGTCTCAGTCTGACTCTGCTCMAAATCCTGTGATATTTTACTGCACTCTACAACATGAGGAAAATAAATAGAGCAGATAACTTCTTAAAGAACCAATAATATATCTCACAAGAGCAATGGACAGTTGCTGCACAGGATATTTGCTAAGTAGCAGTAAAAGTAGTACAG
>NW_013952424.1:441514-449559 GCF_001266775.1 Austrofundulus limnaeus
TATATATATCTTTTTGGCCAGAAAAATAAAATCAACAAGGTTTCCAGGTGGTGTTATCAAGTGTGATGGCCCAGATGGGACTAGTATCAGACACAAGTACATTTGAAAACAGAGATGTTRAGAGAATCGCCCAAACATGTGAATACTTATCTACTTATCAACAGGACAAAAGCCCTTTGCAGGTTTACAAGATGCTATCCTGTCTGATAATGAGCTCCAGTCCATTAAAAGCTCAGCAGATCTGACAATAATATGTGAACAAAACAACCCAACAAAACAGAAAAATATTTTGTAGAAGACGATAAAAAATGAGTCACTCAGTTCTCAATAAACCCAAGGTTTTTGATTTTGATTGTTATTCAACAAACAAAGAATAATCGATTTTTGTTTTTGTTAAAATTTCCTAAATAATAAAAGACAGCAGAGAGCAGGAACATCATTTTCTTTCTCTTTTATGCCTATGTTTTTTATTATTATTATTATTATTATTTTTGCCTGACGACCAGATCCAAATAATGATAGTGGTACTCTTTGAATGCCAAGGCAGACATCTGTGCCAGACAGATTTTTTTTTTAATTTGAGATTAATTTAGAAAAGAAATTACACCACTTCTCTTTTGCACCTGAAAGGGATAAAGTTATCACTTATCACTTGTGTTGATCTGTTTCAACTAATGAATATAGTTTTCAAATCCCAGTTCGTGTTTAAAACTAAGATCACTACTGTGTTGGTACGAGAGATTTAGAGACATTTTAGGTCAAACCTTAAAAATAATGTAACRCGCAATTCATTTCACACAATATTGTGAGATGTTGACCATCAGTTYGAGCTTAAAATATGTGTTGTGACTGACTCTTAGCTACTACAACATCAAAACTTAGCTCAGTATCYAYTAMATTGACAGTTATATGCAGTTTTTGTTGGCTGCAGTCCATTAGCCGTGGTGTACGTTGGAGTTGATTGACTCCAAAAGTTAATCATCAGTAAAAGTGCATCCAGTGATTACTTGCTGAGAGTTTTATTAAAATCTGTTCGCCGGTTCACAAACAAACATACAAATAAACACACATGGGCCAAAAACACCACTGCTCACCTTTTGCCTTTCAGCAGTGGGCAGTAAAAAAGCAACCAAACAAGGTTTTGTTTTAGAAGCAGAATCTGTCCAAACAGTCCAAGTTTTAACAAACAGAGCTGGCACGGCACAGATGCACCGATTGTGTCAAGCACTGACAATACCTGAAAACAAATAACACTAAAGAATACAACTGACAGAAATAAATAAGAACGTATGCCAATATGCTTTACTTTAGAAGTTATGATCATAAACTGGAACATCTGTTATTAGTTGGATTGTAAAAAACAGGTCTAAAAATTGTGCAGCTCACACTCAAACATGTGTTTGCTGACAAAGAGTTTTTTTTTTCCTTTCAGTTGCTTTCTTCTGCAAGGGTCAACACAGTGAGTAAACTGGCATGAAAGATTTGTCAAATGTTTTAGGTGGGATGCACTTCTTGACACAACCCTGGCTCAGACCTGCAGCTTCAGAATCCCAAGACTGGAGCCCTGACCACTGAGCTACCTCTCAGCCTTATTGACCAAGCAAATTGTTTGTATTTATTTATCTATCGTKGGGCTCCTTAAATGACAAACACCAACATCTGAATCCAAATTTAGTCTTAGTTGGAACCAGATCAGTTATTATATTGAAAAAAATAAGTCATATTTACAGGAATTCAGTTTTAGTGGCACATCTTTTAGAGACATTACGGCATTTACAGCCCAGCCCATTTCCTCCTCCCCCTCTCCCTATCTGCAGAATGAACTCGACCTGCAGRGAGTTAAGAGGCTGAGAAAACAACACCTGAGTGAAGAAAATCAGTCCAGYTGTGACTCAGAGACAAAGACTGAAAACAAACTAGAAATTTCTGACCAGATTTTGATCGACGGTGTGTTCACTGTGCCTGTAGAGAATTTAAAACCATTTTGTCTTATTTGCTCAAAGACGGTAAAGATTAGTAAACAGTTGGCAAAGTAAAGCATTGCTACAAAATTTATACCAGCCAAAATTTAAAATGAGAGTACCTATACATTATGTGACAGAGTCACCTGAGTCCTTTAATGATATTCACTTTTATGGTCAACTTAAAATTTCAAAGAGGTTTTTTTTAAACTGCATGAATGGCTTTTGGGGGRAAAAAAATTGTCGAAATACAGTGTTTAATTTTTCTAATTTGTCATTTAAATTAACAGTCTTTGCAGTTGTGCATTTTATTTGACTTGTCTATTTTCTAATGCTAATCCAGGAGTGGGTTGCAGAGAGATCTGGGCAGAAATCATTAGACCTTTTTCASACTAGCTGCTTCCTCCAGCCCTTCAGGGACTTACTGCGGAGTTCTCAAGTCAGCCGCAGACCCAACGTTGTGCATTAAGGTTTCCTTAGAGCCAGTTCCAGCAACCAAGGATCACAACACCAAAGCTACAGACCCTCACCTCCTGAGAGCAGTGGGTGGTGATTTTAGTGTGTTCTCAGATATAAACTCCGAAAAGATTGAGTTATTCTTTTATGCAGAAGATGTTTTAACTAACATGTTCCAGTGTTCTTGTAACTACAATCTTAATGAAATTGTTATGCACTCGTTAGCTGTATTTTTTTTTAATTATTCTTATTTTCAGTCTGTCAGTATCTGACTAAAATTCTCCTGCTGTGCCATCCTTCTGTCTGCCTACCTGCACATGTGCTAGTTCATATGCGTAATTGTTGGAATGTTCCTCATGATTTGGCSGTGAGTAATGAGCAACATCTGAGCACACATTCAAGGAGAAAGTGTACGTTTTGCGATAATTAACAGCTTTTTTTTTTTTACCTGAACTGCAACACACACTTAAGGGAACTTTCTGAACTCGGACAGCATATGTGATCCACATTTAAAGGAGAAACTTTGTAGACAGATGCTTACACCATCTGACCATCACACTGTATGGTGTTAACTTTATGGAAAGCTCTTTAAAATAAAAGACAGATGAACGGTATGATTAAAATGCAAAGAAAGTTATTATTCTAACATTATAGTAGCCTTTATTTTAGGGTGGTTTTGGGTGGATGGGGCATGAGTTTTGCTCAGTCAGTCAGTAATTTAAAGGTCGTTCTTTTTACCTATGCAGCCATTTGTTCTGTGTATTGTGCATTTTCCTGTTCAGGGTCACAGGGCAGCTTGAAACCATCTCTGCAGTCAATAGGCTGAGGTTTATGTACATCCAGGACAGGATATTTGTCCATCACAGGGCATTTTCCTACAATAAACAGCATTTAAAACACAGACCTCCCCTAAAATAATAAATCTATTAAGGGTATGTGCATGAAATATATATGTAATTTTACTTTCCATTATAAAATCACAGCATAGCACTTTCAGCTATCAGCTTACTTGTTTACTAGTCTTTCATTAAAGACATTTCAGGTAATAACTTTTATATTTGAGATGTTAAATGTTTAAAGGTTGTTTTTTATAAAGATAAGCTGTGGTTAAACATTATGGAAGTTGTTGACTAGAAAACAAATCTCTTTACATAATTTACAAAATTAGCTTAACCTTGACAAAATCTTTAAAAATCCTCTTGTTTTCACTGGAGAAATTCTTATGCATATAATGTAAAGTTGGTTTCTATGTGAACTGCATTGTGCTTTTTATTATATTCTCTCATTGATCTGTGCTTATAAAGGAAAACAATCATAAAACTGCATTTGTATTTTTGATTATTTTCAGCCACTTAAAATTTTCTGTGATCCCCACGAATGAATGATTTTCTCTCCTCCACAAGCTATGTGAACCTTTGCACATTATGCGTCTGTCTCTAAATGTCCTTGACAGAGAGGCAGAGCTGAAGAGTGCTGCACCATCACACCAGGAGAGCAGGCATACAGCCCCACCTGCCTGTGACAGGAAACAGTGCAGAGTTATCATCATATCTACACTTTTATCACTCTGTAATGTAATTTGACATAAAAAGGGCTCAGCGTTTTGTGATATGACATTAGAAAATTTAAAACACAAGGAAGAAATAACTTGTACTGGAAAAACAGATATGAATTAACTGAATATTCACAAAAAGACAAGTTTATATGAGAGATTTTCAATAACAATCATGTGAAAATGGGTATAATTAAGACTATTTAAAGATTTCCTAATTTTCAAAAATCCTCATGGCAAAAACAAAGCATTTTGTACATTTTGATTATGCATAACTGTCCATCCTTTAGAATAATATCTCCATTGTCAAAATGCTATTACTGATCTCTGACTGGTGAAAAACAGCTAATAAAAGATTTTAAAAGTCAAAATAAAACACTTTTTTTTTAAATGCATGTTTTCTTTAGCAACTTTGTAAATTAAGAAAAGCGCAACAGAGAGAGATGATCTAATTCTAATAAATTCTAATTTTAATAAAATCTAATAATAAAATTAAGAATAGCTAAAGACTTCATAATCAAACACATTAAAAAAGGATTTGTATTTTTCCACAGTTGATTCTTTAGATGACTTATCTCCAGTATTTGTGTCAAATAAAAAAAGGTCAGAGCTATTTTATTTACCTCATCTATCTGTGAAGCAAAATGTAAACACTTGAAGAAATTAAGCTCAAATATGAAGTGCTTCCCACTTTTAAAAAAAAAGGTTATATTGAAATAAATGCAATATAAATGTACAATAATTAATAGTAAGCTGTAATAATGTCTCAGGAATATTGTAATGGTTACAGTAGCACAAGTTGGTAATAAGCCATGTAAAAATAATTTTGTCTTCACTAAATTCATGTGGGGTTTTTTTTGTTTGTACAATTAATAATGACTTAGATGTGAATTTTGTCTATTATGTTTATATTGCAATCAATCTGTCTCAAAATTTTAAAAATTTCTTTCACCTGTTGCAAAACCTKTACTCCTTTTTAACCAGAAAGCACAAAAAGTACACAGTATTACCTGGCAGCATTGACCAATTTGCATCAAGGCAACGACACAAGCATACTCATTTTAACAAATATGCTTTTGTTCAGTAAAATGGCAGGGGTAATACAAGAAATACAGCAACCTAGACAGCTACAAAAAAACTGTGAGAAAGACATCACTGTTCCCATGTGCTTGTTACATCTCCTTCCCTCCTGTGCGTCTGCTTGCTTCTTTGCCTGCAGTGGTTTGTTATATAATGCTGAAGCCTTCCTACGGGGGAACATTTGCAGTCTGCTAGGATTCTACGCTGAGTGGGGGCTGATAAGTAAAAGTAAGGATTTTGGCCTCTATAAACAATCTTCGTGCCACCCGTCGTGCAAGAGTAACAAGTGCAACAGCAGCAAAACATCTGGATGTGGCGTTAAATTTGTGCTGTCCCTGTGGAATGGGAGTCATTAGCTCAAGCATGAAAGGAAAAGAAATGCATTTTTCCCCTAAAATAAGTCAGAGAAAGGTTTGCTAAAAATAGAAGTCAAGTTTTAATTGATCTGTCCACAGAAAGATAAGAAGAAAATGGCATGATAAAATACTGACATCATGCATAGAAAATGGAAGGGCTTTATAAAAGCGTCACTGGTGACTATCACATCCCAAAATACATTCATCATTTGTATTAGCTCTGAATGCACATGATTACAGAATAACAGATAATCACACAGAAATATTTGATTAGCACATTACTAATTGTTGGTTAAATTGTGATTTAAAATATTATGGTTCATTTAATTACAAAATATATTAATGTTTGATCTGTGTTTTGTTTTTACATGACCTCTTTATTTATTGTATTCAGATATGCTGTTAGAGTGAAGACACAGCTGTTGATCTGTGACTTCCCAAACCGCTAACTTAGATTATAGAGTTCAGTTACTTTTACGACCCGCCATTAGACAGGTGGGTCGGGGTAAAGGAACTGGAGGGCCTGGGGAGAACAGGAGATTGCATGGCCGTATAACAGGAGGAGGACACTCAGCCCCCTTTGAAAGGGACTCTCCAAAGGAGCAATGTCATGTAAAATCAACTTTTTTGAGTTTTATATCATGTTATAATGTTACACGCTCATAAAAAACATTCATGCATATTTGAGAAATCCCGCAGCGTTTTTAGGCAGCCATGCTGAGGAGCAAAACAACAGGTGGGGACCAGAAACACCCCTGGGATGTGTCTTTAAGCCGAATGTCCTCATGGCATAGCACACCCCCTCCCCCCTCCTCCCCACACACCCTGCCCATGACGCCTGCAGGCTCTCGGCAGTAACAGAGCAAAGGTGAAAGTGAAACTTAGCTGTCTGCTGAGCTCCACTACTTCTCACTCAGTGAAGCTCTTTTCAGATTCAAAATATCTTTGAGGAAATGTATATTCAGATGCCAAGTAAACTGCATCATAGCGCACGCGCGAAACAAACCACCCCCGCGCGCGCGTGATCCCCCCACCCCTTCCCCCCACCGACGGGTGACGGTGACGGGACGGGACAGAAGCAGAAGGAGGTTCTTAAAGAGACAGAGGCCAATTTCAAGGCGTTTAGAAGAGGAAGTGATGAGAAGATAAGTTTATTTTCTATTTAAACATAAAAACAGCCTTTTAATAACAGCTAAATGTGACATAGATACTTTTTTAATGTATAGTATTTAAATATATGCCTGAGAAACACATAATATTGGCCCTTTAAAAATCTGACTGTTGTACAGAAATTAAGTTCATGCTACTGACAACTGTACAGTACCTTGTCTGTATTTGGACTCCTTGCAAGTAAAAAAGAGCTCAACCAGATCTGCTGCTTGCTCGTCATTCCTTGATCTTGATCATTAACTTATCTAACACTAATTTATTTCAATGCAAAGTTGCCCTCTTCATGCTTCTAATGAACATATACTGGACCTGTTGGCTGGTGTGAAACAGGTACCAGGTGTGCTTGTACGACACTTGTTTATTGATTGATTGACCGATGCACATGCTGTTTGCACACTCCTGTTCCGACACACTATGACATGACAAGGTCACTGGAAGGTAGATTTAAAGRAAAAAAAAGCATTGTGACTCTATTCCTGCTCCAGATTACCCTGAAGGAGTCACGGGGGAGTTTTTGATCTAATTAAATTCAATGCATGCAAGCTAAATGTGCAAGTGGGTGGATAAAACCAGGAGAGGATAAGAGCGAAGCAGAGAGGGGAGGAGGAGACAGAACGGAATGCAACAACTGTTCTTTAGATTTTTTTTGTCTCCTTTTGCATAAAGTTATACGTGTGTAGAAACTGATCAGCTAGCAACACCAGTGCAGTGATTTTTTTTTTTCAGATCTCAGGTGTATTATCTGATGGTACAGGTCATGTCAGACTGCAAAAACATGACACATATTTACGTTAACTATGGCTGTGGCAATACTACAATTTCAAACTCAAAATCTATTTGACCCTCATATTTAATAAGAACACAGAAAAAAACTGAAGTAACTGATGTAACAATTCCAAGCGACTGTAACATCCAGAAGAAGAAACATCAGACACTTGAAAAATACCAAAGGCTGGGAAAAGAAATAAAGACATTGAAAAGACCTCAGTGGTGCCAGTGGGCATTAGAGCACTCAAATATTTGGATACTCAGAAATGTATTATGATTTCAGTCACCCTGGCAGACCGATTACTTGATCCCTGCGTGTGGCAGTCCATCACTGCAGCTGTTTCTGCTGTTCCGATCATTTATTTGGCAAACTAGTTTTTGCCGTGAAATGCTAGGGTGGGTAGAAAGCAAAATATACATTTTGTGTTTGAATTATTACAGCTTTGCTTCTTTAAAAACAAGATAATCTGATGACAACACATTTTGTTCTCATCAGAATTGTTGCTCCCTTGTGTTTTAGGATGGCCACCGGCGGTGGTGGGCAGCGCTAATTAAAAGGTAAGTTCCACAAATTCTAAAMCGTCAATTATATTTTTTAGTTCCGCACGTTCTAAAGCACAAATAYCATAAACATTTTAGCAGAAGCTTATAAGATCCTCAACATTGGCTCAGTTCACCAGAATATATATACGTATGTATATA
>NW_013952424.1:449661-462065 GCF_001266775.1 Austrofundulus limnaeus
GTGTGTGTGTGTGTGATTATGGGCAGACGTAGGGTCTACACAGCGCTGTTGTGTTGAGAAAAAAAAAGCTTCTCTGTCTTTTATTTATTTATTGCTGCAATGATTTTTTATATAAATACTTGTACAAGCCGTGGTCGGTCAGTTTTGCTTCATTTCTGCGCTGATCACCTGGAAGAAGCATCTTTTTTTTTCCAACCGCTTGACGTCAAACGCGCTGCTTCTACCCGGGCCAGAACCATCAATAAAATGCAGGATTGAGAGTTTCATATGTGGTTGGAACCTGGAGACACACTTCAGCCGAATCTCACATCAGAACCTCACGATCAGAACCACAGACAGCAGGCGCGCCGATGGAGAAGGGCGGAGGAGTTTCCTGCAATGCGTCCCATCACCACGCAAAGCATGTGGGAGGTGTCTCTTAATATTTTGTTATTTTAAATTGTTTATTCATTTAATTTAAAACCAAAATTTTATACACATTAAAAACAAAAGATATACAAAACATATATACTACAATTTCAGAACCGTAACGCAAAACAGTTAGTCACAGGATAAAGCTTTGTGTTATTTCATCATTTGTCTGAGAGGGTGCTGTTGAAATACTGTGTTTTGTCGTGGTGTTGGTCACTAACAGCAAGCCCTCTGCTGTTCAAGAAAATGAAAAACTCTTAAAGGAAATTTCTTTACTAATGTCAGATGACGTTCCTTTTCAAATGATACTTTCCAATATTCAAGCTAGTGATAACTGGTAGGTAGTCAGTTATTAGTTGTCCTGCGTTTTAATTTTAGAAAGCGGAAATCTGCTTATGAATTATTAAAATTAGTAAGACCGCTAAAGCGCAAATGACACATTTAGGTCTGCAATTAGCGGATTTGCGCTTTAGCGGACTGGTGCCCACCACTGGCTACAGGTATGGTAAAAAAAAGACACCATCAGAGCCAGTGAGCTACTTCTTAACGCAGGACAAATCGCATGGCATTATGAGATTGAGAGCCAAAGTAATATAGTCTCTGTTGTTATATAGCTGTAGAAACAATACATGTCTCAGTGCACGCGCACTTTATTATTGTTCACTCCTGCTGTATAAATAAGTTCACATATAATCCTATTGAAATATGTTTCCAGTTGCTGTGGTGTCATTAGGTAAAAAATCATGTCTCTAAAAATGGTTGAAACATGCATGGAAATGTCCTGAAGCTCTCAAAAAGATGCATGAAAATGTCCTGAAGCTCTCAAAAAGTTCACAGCAATGAAAACAGCAATGATGGTGAATGTAGCAGTGCAGTGGTAAAGTCAACCAGTGTTTGAATGCATGATAATCAGAAAAACAGCTGAGACTGAAGATCTGCAGCAGTGCAAATGTRGAATGTATATTAGGCTCCTCAGCCTAATGATGCAAAACTTGCTATTTGTTCAAATGCTTTGATTAAATTAGACATAGCATAAATGTAAACAGAGAGAGTCAGCACAACAGAGACTTTCTCCCTAAAGAATAAAGTGAAGTGAACTGCATCCGATCCATAAAGTCAACCTACCCAGATCACTTATATGTAAATGAAACAAGCACAGTCTGATCAAAACAAATTAYCCACCGTGCTTGTCAATGAAAACCGGCATCTATGTTAGCATTTCTTATGAGATACTGTATAATTCAAGGTTCCAGACTGCAACTATAATGGTCACATTTGTTGCTGTTTTCAGAGAGGATAGATTTTAAAATGTTCATAAAGTTGTATTAGTGCAAGAGCATAAAAAATGATCAGGCTGTTCTCGTGCTTCAATTGCACAGACAGTGGAATAGCTACCGTAGTTAAAACTAGTAGGCTGCTTTTCCTTCTTCCTCTGTCACATTTGCCTGAACTCTCTTCACCTGCATTGTGTTGGCGTATCAATTGTAAAACGATTGATTGTGCACCACTTTAAACTTGTTTTTAGATTGTTTCCAAATCAAAATGAGGTGCTCTGATTAGGTCAGCTGGTTTAGCTGATGCTCATTTTGGACTCTGAAGGACCTTTTCTTCCAGCCCACAGAGGTTTCAAGTTCTGACCTGCGACCTTTGATTGCACATCTGCCTCTCTGTRCATATTTTACAATCTCTCCAAGGCCAGGGGTGTCCAACACACTGAGGGAACAGAGTAACCAACTCAGGCTGAAACTCATTTAGAAAAGATGAGATTGGAGCAGTGGGGAGTGCAGAGACAGCCAAGCCCAGTCCTGTGACTCCACACAATGGGTGTGATTGTGATAAATAGGTAACTCTGAATTTGCTAGAGAGTCAACAGAGCTTAACTTTCAAATGTGACTCCCAAGATCCGATGATATAAATCCTGCAGAAACAACTACTGAAGTGAAACATTCCACTCAATGTTTTTGAATGATTAACTCCATCTATCCATCCATCCTGCATGTGTCTCACTACTGAGCCATCTCATTTCCATGCTATCTTTACCCATAAATCGAGATTCTCTTTCCACATTTTTTCTGTCATCCAAGGTGTTGTCACTTAGCTACGTTGTGACTGCTTCTAGGGATAAGAATAAATCAATCTGCAAGCAGAATCTTTGCCAAAGTTGACAATTTAAACTGTAGCTTTTATATATTCCTTAACCTTTCACGTTTCTTCATTTTTCTTCATTGTTTTCAACAAACACTCGACTAGTAGTAAATGTTAAAGGGATCCCCGATTAGTTGTAACATTAGACTTTATTTAATAAACATATATTTTAACTGTAAAATGAAGACTGTAAAAAATATTGTAGGATGTTAAGTTTTTATCATTTTTAAACTAAAAGTTTAAAAATATATTACACGGACCGGGCCATTTTATTTACACGCAAAGCATTCTGGGTAAATGATGACGTGGCTAGGTCCTTTGTGCGAGGCTGCTAGCGAGCTATATCCACCCTGAAGGTTAATCTTGTACAATATCTGATGATCGACTCTTTTAAATGAAACCAGAGAGCGTTGACAGAGAGGAGAAGGTAGAAATGACTCAGCCTGTAACTGAAAATATGGATGGAGGACAACAGAGCTGCTTCATGGAAGAAGAACCTCAGCTTAGCCTGATAGCTTTCGCGTTAGCCTCGACACTATCACCATATATATGTATTAGCTCAGTGCTACACATTCTCCTCTCATCACTGAGGTCCTCCATCCACATGACAGAGAGGGGAAAGCAAAAAGGACTCAGCTGCAACTTAAAATATGGATAGAGGACCTCTGGCTGAGTCATTTCTACCTTCTCCTCTCTGTCAACGCTCTCTGGTTTCATTTAAAAGAGCCGATCATCAGATATTGTCCAAGATTAACCTTCAGGGTGGATATAGCTCACTCACACCGAGGACCTATCCACATCATCATTTACTCAGAATGCTTTGTGTGTAAATACAATGGCTCCGTCCGTGTTAAAATATATTTTTAAAAATTTACAAAACTAAACAGCCTACGGCATTTTTACAGTCTTTATTTTACAGTTAAAATATGTGTTTATCATATAAAGTCTAATGTTACAACTAATCAGGGATCCCTTTAAAAGGCTGCAATAATATAGTGTTTGTATTTAATGCTAATCAACCGAATCAAATACTGTTAGAAGTATGTCTGTTTATCTGCTTACATACATGTGACCATTTTCAAATCAAGCAAATCAAAGACAGTAGTGAGATCAAACGCTCAAACATGCAGGCTTGAAATGCAAAGTATCCACCACCATGTTTCAAACTTATTGACAACTTGCTCTATTTGAGCTACAGACATCAAAACATGTAAAACAAATCTATAATCTATGATTGTGTCATTTATCTAAATGACAAAGAAATAATCACTAAAAACAGTTAAGCAAAGTTACTCATGTTACTTTCTAAGTGAGAAAATGACTGTCAAGTCTCCTTTGTCTGTCGCTATGCTGCACAAAGGTGATGATGACACAGCAAAAATTAATGCAATGCACCAGACTTAATAACGCGGGGCTGCGGAAGCTTGGTGGTCATTGTCGAGGTCTTGTCATTCTGAAACTGAGGGTTTGAACTCTGGCTGCATCAGGAAGAGCATCTGGCGTAAAGCAATTGCCAAATCTTTTATGCGAGTTCACTCTCTGTGGCAAACTCCAGTCGAAAGCAAAGCAACAAGCACTCCTAATAATGTGGGATATGAGAGAACAGAACAAGGCAAATATTTTCTCTGTGACTCTTTGATTTAGCAAATACCTAAGATATAACAACATTCCTTAAAGATAAGTATTTTGAACGCCTTCACGCAGAAAAGAAAAGGTAAATTAAGTATATGTTTTGACCCTGATATAATTTAGAATAGACATTATTTGCCTCTTCAAGGGCAAAAATGTTACAACAAACAGAAAAYGTAAGGTTATGAATATAACCACGGTTCCTTGAAGGGATGGAACGAAGTACAACACACAGTTGTATATGGGACATGCGCGCCCTCGTGCGCCTGGCTGAAGCCACCTCTAATCACATCTTTAGACCAGTGACGTGGTGACGTTGAACGTCTGGGGACAGACTCCGCCTTCACCCTATAAGTTCGGAGTCACCAGCGTCATTACTCAGTTAGATACCGCCCTTCAACGAGCCTTTTGTGATGTGGGGCCAACAAGGTGTTGTATTTTATTCCATTCCTTCAAGGAGCCGTGGTTTTATTCATAACCTTACATTCCTTTTCAGTCATTTCACTCAGTACAACACATAGTTGTATATGGGACTTGTCAAAGCGCCTTGCAGAGAAGTATCAGACCTGAGTTAAGTAGTGTGCCTGAGTAAGTACTGTACTAATGCAGAGCTTTGGACCCGGCAGAAAGTACAGAATGAGCCACCGAAGGTGCTGTTACATCCAGGCTGTAAAATCGTGCAAATGTGTTTGATGAGGCCCAGCCGGCCGCGGCACAAATGTCACTCACAGGTACCCCTTTAAAAAGGGCCCAAGATGTCACTACACCCCTGGTGGAGTGAGCTTTAACTCCAAGAGGGATTGGAAGGGTTTTGCTGCTGTATGCTAGCAAGATGGCCTCTACAATCCAGTGAGAGTCTTTGTCTAGAAAGAGCTTTACCTCTGTGTGGGTTAGCAACAGCCACAAACAGCTGATCACATGACCTTACATCCTGTGTGCKGYTGATGTAAGTGCRTAGAGCACGTACGGGGCACAGAAGATGCAGCCTCTTTTGCTCCTCAGATGCAAAAGGTGGGGGTGGGGGGTGAAAGCTGGAAAGCTCTACAGACATAGAGCTGTAACTAGAAGGTATCACCTTAGGAAGATACGCAGAGTTAGGGTGCAAAACCACTTTAGAGTCATTAKTAGAAAACTGGATACAGGAGGGGTTCACTGACRGAGCGTGGAGGTCCCTGACCCATTTAGCTGTARCTAAAGCCAGAAGCAAAGCAACTTTATATGAAAGAAACTTCAACTCTACAGACTCTAGAGGCTCAAATGGAGGGCCGCAGAGAGCCTCAAGAACCACAGTGAGGTCCCAAGAGGGAATACTGGGTTTAATAGCAGGCCGTAGCTTACGAACCCCTTTCAGAAAACGCACGGCTAAAGGATGAGCACCAGGTGTGACTCCATCAAAACCTACATGGCAGGCAGAAATGGCTGCTAAGTAGAYTTTAATTGTGGAGGAGAGCCCTTTATCCAGTAGCTCCTGAAGAAACGTTAAAACATCTCCTATTGCGCACTGAAAAGGGTCCAGGTGCCCGTTCTTACACCATCGCTCAAAAACTTGCCACTTATAGGAATATAATCCTCTAGTGGATGAAGCTCTTGCGTTTTGGATAGTTGCTATTACTGAGGATGCGAAAGTCCGGCACAAGCCCGACAGGACTCGGGCTCCACAAGCGCCCGTCGAGCGTGAATGATTCCTAGGCAGGCCGGGCAGACCTCATGCTGGTCCTTCTCATGAAGCTTAAAGCCGCCCCCTTGAGGACAGGGGGCGAACAGAAGACTTTGGCTTCTTCGAAGGTGATTTTGTGCTCATCATGAACTACAAAACAGATCTTCAGCAGAAAATAAAGTTCACTTAAGTAGCATCGAGCGGCAGACACACGAACCAGCAGGTAACGCGGTTAGCACCAGTAAAGCTAGCCTAAGAACCTTAGAAGCTGAGCTAACTAGCAGCAGCTATGTGAGCTCAGGTTTAGAGGTGACTATCGTGAGGTGAAGGGCGACAGAAGTGAGTAATGATGCTGGTGACTACGAACTTATAGGGTGAAGGCGGAGCCTGTCACCCGACGTTCAATGTCACCGGTCTAAAGAATGTGATTAGAGGTGGCTTCAGCCAGGTGCGCGAGGGTGCGCATGTCCCATATACAACTGTGTGTTACACTGAGTGAAATGGCTGAAAAGGAACCTTTTTTTCTCTTGTCTTTTAATTAAGCAAGGTTAGTTTTATAAATTTTTTTTATTTTATCATCTATAATTTGGAATGAATACAGAGCAACAGTTACAAACTAAAGGGCAGAGAAGTGGGCTAAAAAAGAAAAACRGCACTCTGCTCCAGGATTGTCTTGCTCTCTTGGTGCAGTGGAGCTGATGTTTGAGGTCACACGTTCCCAGACCCAATGGACAACCAATTCCTTATGACAGCCTGTCTAGCAGGGTGGCAGAATGACTGACCAGTTTACTTGCTGGCTGAATGAGCGCACGGACAATTTGGAGGGTAGGCAAAAGGCTGACAATAGTTGTTTGATCGATGACGTTTGCTGTACTCTAAATACTTTTTTTTTTCAAGTAGGTTGCACACACTGACTAACGGGCTGACAGTTTACGTGAGTGATTAGTTATTTAATCAAAGGAGGCATTAAGCCTGTCAGTCTGTTGCTGTGACAATCGGAAAATCTATCAGACAAGAAAGAAAATGACTAACCAGCAAATGACACGGCCACTTTATTGGCCACTTACTCTGATCGGCCACAGAACCAGGCAGCCAGACACGAGAAGCTGACAGCAAACAGATCAAGGAAGAGAGGTGATAATGTTCCCGATTAATTCGGTCAACGTGCCAGGTAGTTAGTTGGCCTATGCAGTGGATACAACAAACATGCATGATAAGATACGGCAGCAAAACCTGCTGCTGTGCCAGAACCAGTCAGTAAGTGTGACACAGAGGAGACTTCATGTTKCCGACAAATGGCCTGAACAAAACATCTTCTTTCAGAGGAATGACTCAAGAAAGGGATTTATGAATATTTTTTAATAAAGACTGGAAGTRCATAACTTCATCTGCCACTCCTACATATACATACAGTATCACGTATAGATCATGAGCAAATCACCCAACAGTTTCATTTCACTCTCTGTCCTTTATCACCTTCTCCTTAACGAGACAGGGCAAAGTTACACTTCATACTCACAAAACCCAAACCCATACAGAACAACGTGTACAAATCAAACATGCAGGTGTTTCATGCCAGCGGAATCGACAGCAACAAATGGTACTGGCAGACGTGCAGCGAGCTCTTGATTGGAATCGTACGCAAAAACGAGCTATACTTACAGAGCACAAAGGTTATCGCCACCAGCACGGCAAACGCGGATATCATTCCACCTAAAAAATGATGTTGTGATGGCACATGCAGCAGGGCACTGGCCACCACAGCGGTGTGCTGCATGTGTGTGAGTGTGAGTGTGTGTATGTGTGTGTGTGTGTGGGTGTGAGTGAGTGAGTGTAGGTGTGCGTGCGTGTGTGTGTGTGTGGAGACAAGCCAAGCTGCACTCTCACTGCTACTGCCTCAGCTGGGGTTGTCTCAATGCACAGCCTGTACCATGTCTGCAGCCAGCAGGGGTGGATGAGTATCACTGTACGTGTGTGTGTCTTAGTAGTGCTGCATAACAGAGAGACAGTTCTTCACTTAAAGCTTTTCCTTGACTGAAAAAAGAAGCGGTCAAGATTGACATATGGGAAGATAAAATGATTGCCATTAAAAGAAAAAGGGTAAAAAGCAAGAAAAAGCACAAACATCAAAGAACAGTTATGAACATAATTATTTACATCTGTTTCCCTCTGGCTCCCTCTCATTCCCTCTTGATGACATTTTCAGTCTAAAAGCGGAGCGGAAGGTCCAGCAAAGATGCAACCTACTTGCAGACTTAACTGGAGGATGAAAGATGAGGGGGAAAAAAGGGAGGGAGGAATGAAAGGGGAAAATAAAATGTGAAGAAAGAAGGGAGGGAAAGGGGAGACTGAAATGAAAAAGGCAAGAGTGAAAACAAAAAAAAAACAAAGATTTTAAAGACCATCTGTGAGGTAGTGAATAAAAATGAAAATATGGAGGTATACAAGAAGGTAAGCGAAAAACAGAAGGAACTGTGCAGAGGAGGGATGGTTTTGAAGGACAGCACGTGTTCTCATCAGGCTCGTTCTCGTGTTCAGCAGATTGGAATTCCCACACAACACAGTCAAACTGGCGTTCAGCACAGCCTGGTAAAGAGGATGACTGCAGTACATAAAACCTCTGTGTACCTTTGTGAGTGTGCGTCCGCCTCCACCACTCACACACAAACACACACACCTGTTCTGCCCCGACCAGGCATCTGGCTCTGCAACAAACCAGCCGCAACACGAGAGGATAACAGCTCTGTGTCATGTCGCCCTCATGTCACTATCACACATCTCACTGTGTCACAGCCTTCGGGGAAAGAAGGGCAGAAGGGGAACGAGAGCCTCTCTGTCTCAAAATCCTTTCTCTCCCTTTTTATTTTCTCCCTGTTTGTATTTGTTTTTTCATTCTCTGAATGTGTACCATGCACACACACACAGGCTCACATCCTCGACCTGTGGTACTGTGTAAATATCAAATGGTGGACATCACCAGCATCACAATCAGCATCCTCCTACTTCCGGGTATTCCCACTAGGAACGCATGTTAGACAGAGCTGAGTCTGGCACATGTGTGCTTCTGCTGGGGACAGCACAAAGTAATGTACACGTCTCAGGTTTCCCTGTTTGCACAATTGGCCCAGCTGAGAAGGAATTTGTGCCGGGCTGTCTGACAGGTTTTGAATTTGAAAATGGAGTGTTCAGCATAATACTGACACCAAAGAGGGGGGAAAAGGAGATGCTTCTTCAAAGAAATAATGATATTTGCTACAGCTGGTGTCAAGCTATCAGGCTTGATCTGCTTAGCAAGCTTGAACAATTGCAAGTTTCGCAATATGTATGACACTGATCTCATCCTGTTTTATAAGCAGTTTTATTACAGAATAAAATTCCTTTGATGAAAGTTGCACAAAAAATAAAAAACTGCTATATGAGGTTTATACTAGTGCTGCTTTTAGTATTTAGTTTTATTAAACAGTATCTATCAAAAGAGGTTAGAAACTGTCATTTATATCTACGTTGAGCTGGCAAAATGTCCAGTGTTCTCATATTTGAGCTTCAAAATCCTCAACGTGATACAGCAAGTTCAGAAAATAAGTGAGTGAGAGACCAGAACCTGATTATTTTGTAATAGAACAAAATAATATTAATGGGTTCTATTTATAAGGAACTTTACATGTGTAAATATCACAGCTACATCTCAAATGTCATTAAAAATTGAATTGAAATAAATTACTAAAATAAGTCAGCTACTGACAGAAATGACAAAACAGAAAAGTTTGTAATCCTTTGAATGATTCTACAGGCTGTGGTTCCCTTAGAAGGTCGAGAAGTAAATAGAAGAACAGACTTTTGCAGGCTCGAAAAACAAGTTTTAATACAACTGAATAGGTTTGTATTAAATTTTGGTGTTGGTTTCTGTGTACTGATTTAGTTTTGCGAAGAAGACTCTGGTGAAGTGAAGAGAGAGGAGGAGAGAAACTGGAAGCAGTGATGGGGATCAGAAACAGCCCCTGAATATCAATGCAGCATGTCTAAGAAAATTCAGGGACGCAGTGCACCAAAAACAAGGAACCTGGGAAACAGAGCACAGGAGCACAGTGGGATCACACAGCCAGCCCAGAGTTCAAGTACCAATTATACACACAGTATCTTCAATACAAACTCACATCGTTGCACTCCAAACATATGAACTCAAGGCCTTTATTTGTAGAACTGCTTTTCAGAATACAAAAATAAAAGTTTGTGCACATRCCTCATTACACTATCGTCAAGTTTCTTCCCATTCTAATACTGCATGAAGGCCAATTTTAACCAGAAACTGCAGGCACGCCTTCACTACAGGAAACACACATTAATTTAGCCGGAGAGGATTTACGTGATAGATCCTATTTAAAGAACAATCATTAAAGCCCATTAAAAACACTTCTTTTTCCTCCTCTACTTCCCGTCTAATCAAATCCTTCCAAAAGGGATCTGTTAATCCATTAAGTGTCTATTTTATTTATTTATTTATTTATTTTACCTTAGGTCAATTCCAAATCCTTGTTAGTGCCCACCAGCCAATAATCATTAGCCTCCTCATTAATTGCGGAAGCTTCATACCATCTCTTGAGTGCTGTAGTAAAATGAGACTGCAGTGTACTTGTGTGAGGGCATGCACACACGCAGGCAGATGACTCCCAAAGATGATACCAACATTGCTGCTATCAACACTATCGGTTCAAAAGCAAGACAGAGCATATACCAGTCGATGACAACCAAATTCAGGGATTCAAAAAAATACATGTATATCTTTACTTATTTTTGTTTCTACATCTAAGAGCATGAATGAAAAGCACAAATTGACACTGTCTGTTGTTAATTACTACTATATAAATAAACTGAATTGAATTTAATTGAATCTGCTTTCCTTTTATGTTGTCATATACTTGTTTTTCATTATAAATCAAACAACAAGAGCTAAATTGTTCTGTTGTGTTAATGTACTTGGCCATRAAAGCTGATTCTGACCCCAGTAATTGTGTTTTGACAAATGATATAGAGTAATTGGCTAGCCCAGTCTTTTCTGACCCATTTTAATAGATTTTGAATTAACATTAATTAAATACACAGCATCTGATGGGTAAATTTATGAGTAGTAGCAGTAATTTAAATGTTATCAAAAATAAATCTAATTTAAATCCTATAATTATCTTTTTGTATGTCATGTGGCAATAAACCTGACACTTGTAGTAATCAAACSTTTAATTAAGAAACCTGGTCTGAACCTAGGGTCTTAGATAATTCCCTGCTCATTCAATCCACTATTTATTTTAAAAAAGTTCCTTGAAAAACTTGTTGATAATAACTCTGTGACTATGTGATATTTAATTTGCCATTGAACTTTTTACTCCATGAAAATCTACGCAGTTGTATTATATTGCAAAATACACAATTAGTTGCACCTTTGTTTGTCACGAGCCAAACTATATTAGTTTAAATTTTACTCCTGCATTAGAATGATTTGTGCTCCACAATCAGTTCTCTACTGCACTTTGTGCTGAACTATACACAGCACAGGGATTAAACTGTAAGGCTGTAATGTATTGTTTAYTGAAGGGCCTTTTTTTTACTACTTGAGGCATTCACAAAATGCTGCTTTGCCATCCACAATATTAACGCATCAAATTATTTTCCTGCCTGCACCAATGATTGTTTTCATTATTGATGATTCTGCCAACTTTTTTCTCAGTTAATCCATTTGTGGCTTGACTTGCAAAATGTCAGGAAATAAAATTGAAGTTACACAAAAGTCCCAAGTGACTTTTTCAACTGGCTGATTTTTGGGAGATAACTAATAAGCACATCGAGCAAAAGAAGTGGTGGTTATATAAGTGTCTTTTCGCTTCAGGCTGACATTTTAAATCGGTTTTCATATATAACTGGTTAAACCTCTAAATCTCTGTTGATAAATTTTAAATGCACCGCTTTCAGAAATTTATGGGAGCAAAGACAGAACCTTGACTCAGACACGCAAACTGTGATTCACAGTCAGAACCGGCATTACAAGCAACGATACAAGGGTCTCATCATCCTGTCCCATTTTCCTCTTATACACCTCTCTCTCCGACGCTGTTGCCTTTGCGCTCTTCTCAGTCCTTGTTCCAAGAGTGATGGAAAGCTCCATTCTAGTCCCCAAGGACAGCCATGAGCCAAGAGACTAATGGGAACACACACACAATACTGATACTTGTGCAAAGAGCTTAATACACCTACGACCACAGACACACAACTGTTTGACGCTACCAGACAAGGAGATGGTCCGACAGTTTGGGTGAACTTTAGCTAAGCTTAGTGCATACCAAAACCATAAAGGCAAGGGCAGACAGAGGAGAAAGGTATATTATATAATGAAAGATAGTCCATGTAGTACATAAAGCATGAGCAAACACTCACTGCACCTTTTTTTAACTGAGGTTGTATCCTTGGTGTCAAATACAAAAAAAAATTGCCGGTGTGATAAATTTAGTAGGTGTGGAGGCATGTAATCTGTAACTGTCAACATTAGGGGTGGGTAAAAATATTGATTTATATA
>NW_013952424.1:463270-465013 GCF_001266775.1 Austrofundulus limnaeus
TATATATATAGTGTGTGTGTGTTTATTTTTATATTGATTCAGAAAATCCTCTGATTTAGTTTGATCCTGTACAGTTTGTTGTTTGCACTCCATATTTAAAACAAGCATTTGAGCTTTATTTTCAGATATTTTGTGTCTAAAGCATGTTAATGTTCATCACTTCTGTTAATATGAGCAAAAACATAAATAGCTAAAATATTATCYACAGGGACTTTTATGAATTATTTGTGCACATCTTCTTACTATGAAATTGATTTTGAAATATTTAAAGCAATATCGAATCAAAATTGAATTCAAATTAAATTGTGAGGTTAACAATACCTAATAATCAACATTTAACAACCCTGGTTTGAACACTGTCTTTCCCTTATGTTGACCCATTGCTGTGCTGTGACGTATGTAGAATATGAAATAGTCATACAAGTCAGGGTTCCTTTGATTTRTACAACTCAAACTAGTAATAATGTGGCAAAACCCAAAACAGTATTTAAGCAGATATTTAAGTGAGCTGTTCGACAAAACTATACATCACAGTTCAGCAGTTGCTGGTTTTATTTTGTAATCTGATTAAAAAAAGAAGTAAGTGACACCATTCCTGGCCTGTTTTAACTTGTTTTTATGACTAGTTTAGCACAGAGAACTTAATGACTAAACCTGACCATCACATGGTTTAGGGTTAGGGTTAGCAAGAAGAAAATGCATCATTAAATTAAACATGCTGTGCAGGAGTATTTTCAAAAGAGAAGCATCCTTTTTTTTTTATTTTGCAAAAATGTCCCTTGCTAAATCTGCAGTTCTAAGAATATTAGCAAGATGCAAGTCAGCATGTGTGAGTGTTTATATTACTGAATGAGAAACTGAGTTTTAAACAGCAGAAAACAAAGGGTCAGTGAGGCTACAGAACACAGTGATGATTCCATATGTGAAAGATTAGAAAGCAACAAGATATCTGCAATAAGCAGAGCTTCCCCACTCTCCTCGTCACTATGATGCTAACTGACTTTCAGCAAAAAACACAACAGTGTATTACCTGCACAAAAACAGTAAAACTGTAAGAGTAGTTTACACTATCTTATTGCATTCATTTTGTATTTTGCTGTTAAAATTCAAATACACTGATTGCTACTTCCTGCCTTCTTCAAGAAACAATTTCTTGGTTTGCACTAATCCAGTTTATAGCCGCTTTCATTCTGTTCAAGGACCTCAGATGGTTGAGAGGTGGGATCAGTCGAACACGAGAGAAACCTAACAAAAATGAAGGCCAATTCACATGGTTAAAATATTAGAACCTAAAATGCAAAAGGTGGAYGCTGGACTGTTTTTAGGACGCTGTGCCCACAAAGGAAAATGGAGAACATGTAAAATCAAAACAGAAAAGCTTGACCTAGAATTTAAACCAGGAATCTTCTTGTTATGAGGACCCAGAACATCAACATGACTTTGATTTTATTCAGCCAAAGAATGATAAAAATAAATTGCTTTGGTTGCAGCCAAACATTATATGTACTGAATGAAAAACTATGCATCACCATGATGCAATATACTGTATATTTCAATGAATATAAAATGCAATGAAACTCAAAGTTTTTTTTTCTTTTCAAGATATGAGGATTTATTTAAACATGATAGGAACAAAAGAGCCATTCAATCACTCATGTACACATTCTTTTCAGTACATGAAGTCTAATTTCAGTGCTTTCAGTTCTAACTGGATAAACTTAACACCTTGCCGGTGTTATATAT
>NW_013952424.1:465276-471813 GCF_001266775.1 Austrofundulus limnaeus
ACACACACACACACACACACACACACACACACACACACACACACACACGCAAGCAGCTCTTAGTCTACATCATCCGTTTGTTAATTTAACAAATACTACCTTCTTATACTCAAAATACTTTGACATGAGAGTAAAAGCTTGCACAAAAAAACACTAAATTTTTATTTATTTTATTTAGAGATTTATTCTTTCCATTTGTAACATAAAAGGACAACGAACAAAAAACATGCAATCAAAATAAAATTAAAAAAATGAAAGGCAGCAGAAGACTTTGACTGTGAGTTCTAGTCTGATGCCAGTAGGTTTACACAAGACTATGCAGTTGCTAGTTGGTGATTTGGGGGGGTCCAGATGTGCAGAATTAGGCAAAACTCATGTTTCAAACTAAAAGCAGACAATTCTGATAATCTTTTAAGGCCATAGCTAAATAATCGACTTGACACTCAGAATAACGAACTTCAAACATCATCATTATGAAGGAAATTTTGTAACTGATTAACTGAATGTTAGATGCWGTTTTGTATTTTATACTTTCTGATCATTTCAGCCTGTAAGGTTAAAGCAGRCAAAGAGTTGGTGTCTTATCATGTGTTCTTTCTTTAGTCTAAAACAAAAATGAGTTATGCTCTACKTCTGATGTAAAAGGTAACGCCTTCAGAGGTGTAACCARGAAGAGATGTACATTATAAGCTCAATTCATTATTATAGTAGAAATAAGTTGTCAGTGTTCCAGAGTCTCTGCTCAGAGCTGAGCTGCTTTGTTTCGTTTGGGTTTTTATCTCAAGTTCTTACGCTGAGGCCTGCTGAGTGCTGTACCTGATTGGAGTCAGAAGATCGAGAATAAAGTATGGACAAGAAATCCAGCAGATTCCTGTTTATTMGGRCATACCATTTTGAACAACGCATTATTTTCCTACAATYAAGTGCATTAAGACTCACATTAAAAATAATGTTTGCAACACATGTACTAATAACCCTAATTAAAGACCAATGACTGAGTGAAGAACCAGAAAAAAATGGCAGGATGGCAAAAACAGAAAGAGAAAAAGACAACTTGAACTTTGATTTACATCTTTAAGGAAGTAATTAGACAAGAGTTCTAATCATTTAGGTAATGAATTGTATAGTTATTAGACATTTATACTGAAGTAGGAAACATCAAGACAACACTTGACACTTTCAGCTGACTAACGTCAACAGATGGCTTTCATTGACTGCCCTTCATTACCTCCGCCAAGGGCGAGGCAATGTTTTTGGTCACGTCTGTCTGTCTGTCTGTCTGTCTGTCTGTTGTTCAGTCTGTGGACAACATTACTCAAAAACTTGTGGACGGATTGTCATGACATTTTTACCACATGTGGATACTGGGCCAAGGAACACACCTTTAAATTTTGGTGATGTTCCGGATCACGATGCGGATACATGATTTTTTTTCTTTTAACACTCTGAGATCAGCAAAGCTGTGATGCTTTCACAGGGCTTCTGTAAAAAAAAACAGTGAGCTGGATTGGACAGCACGGACTTCAAACTTTATAAAAGTAATGTTAAAACCACATTTAATGATGAATAATTTTTGCCGTAAAATGCACATTTACAGAACGTTTTGTGACCAGGAAGTGCGTGACTGCACCATGAAAACTATTTTTCCCATTTCCTCAAACACACCACATTTCCGAAACAACCAACCAAAACAGTTTCTCGCTACTAGGCTTGTAAACAGAGAGCTGCCAGACCTCCAAGTTTGGAGACGGGGGGAGCACTTTATAGAGTCAAACCATTACAAACTCATACAAGGAGATAAAACAGACGTTTTACATGGTGAAATGTGACTGATAAAAACTTAGGAGCTTAATCCAACACCAGTTTGATGATGAATAACATCGGGTGACGAGTCTGACTTTTAGTTTGATTTTTTTTTCACATTGGACTCCACAAGAAGAAATTCCGTGCATACTGCCTGCTTAAATGTTCGCTACRTCARAACTTATTTGGCAAATGTGTTTCCATCTCGGCTTTTGCGCATTAACTCTTACAGGATGGGGGAAATTGGTCTTGGCTGAGGTTTGCACTCTCCCAGTGCTTCTAGTTTGTTATTTTATAGCATGTGTACCTTTTTTCACTATATCTTGGAATCCTTACATTATCACTGCAGAATGTCTAGAGCAACCAAATCTACAAGACAGGAAAGTACGGGAACCMATCCAGAGTTGCAGGGTGGGGCATCACAACAGTACACAGAACACAAGTTTTATCAGGAATTAATAAATGTTGGAGAGAAAATAATCGTTTTTTTATGGTGGACTGAATGAAAGCAAGTTTGTGAGCACTGAAGGGAAGTGCCAGTATTTATTTAAAAATCACTGAGTCAAAGATGACTTTTTAATTCTCTTCAAAGCAAGATACAAAAAAATGTTAGAAACCACAACCATGTGATCAATGGAGGAAAAGGAAGCGACAAAGTTATTTTGGGAATGACGGACTCCAGGAAACAGCCTGGTTTTCATTTTACCCAGACTTTTCTGATAAAGATATTTTATTTGAAAGCCACAAACTGAAGACATTAAGAACAAATGTGCACAGGCAGGCTGTGAGTGTTTTACTCATCATCACTTATAATTTCAAACCCTTCAAAYGATCACACACATAAAGATGTTCTGGGTGCACAGTCAGTAGCCAGCTACTGCAACACCTCTCTCACGGTCACACCAAGGGCATCTACTCCCTTGAAATCTCACAGCACAGCTTGTCACAGCAGTGGTAGTCAGAGGAGAGGACAGTTCCCCTTTAATGAGGATGGTCACACTCAGTGAGGCAAAAAAATAAAATTCTCATTCCAGTACGAATTTAAGGAAACGGCAAGAAAATATGTGATTTCTGCTCAAACAGAAAGTATGAATGATGCAGGCAGATGGAAAGAGAAGATGAAAAAGTAAAGTAGTTAAAGCAGAGAGAGAGAGGGCAGGGCATTGCTGGGTAATGGAGATGAGATGTTAATGTGCTTGCTGGTGATGCATTGCAGCAAACTGAGGAAAGCTGAAGAGAAGAAGAAGGAAGGAAGGCAAGAGAGGACAGAGGAAGACCGACTGATTCAAGCAAGGGAAATGAGCAGTAAAAAAGGGTGAAGAAAGAGAGAAGGAGTCAAAAGGAAAGGAGAGAAAAAAAGAGGGCAGATGTTGAGATTCGAGCTTTAATGAAGGTGATGATGCAGCAACAAAGTGATGCTGATGTCTCTGATGAATCTATAATGATATTAAATGACTTGCKCATTTCCTCTTTAGCCAAACTTTAAATTAATTGAATGACTTTGACTCCGACATTAACACATAATCATGTTTAAACGAACAACATGAATATCATCACGTGCGTATTAGATCACAGACTGCAGCCAAATACARAACATGCAGACATTTTTACATTGTTTAACAAGTGCTGAGTGTGTCAAAAAACTAATCTTACACTTAAGATTTACAGTAAGGGAAAAGTTTTTAGGTTCAGATTTGCAATAGTAGTTTCTCACACACACACACACACGAAGTCAGCAAACAGGAGGCAGCCAGTGCTTAGAGAATAGAATAGATTCACAAAGCTGACAGTTCAACTCATTACGGTTTGCAAAAAAATCTAATAAAAATACAAAAAAAACATTCAAGTTTAAAAAGGCATAATTAAAATCTGCTTGAGTTACAAGACAACCAGTCTCTGTTTAACAAGCAGATTTGTGTAGGAAAGTCAAAGTTTTAATTGCTCGTGTCTATTTCCTGCATGTTTCAGCACGCTTAGGGCTAATATCAATTACCCTGCCAGTTTAGGCCTTTACCTCGACAGCCAGAACTCCTACGAATGGTAACTATCCATCTAAAGTTCTGCCGTCATCATGTCGAACTTTGAATGGCCGCAGAAGGCCAAATATTAGTGAAAACTTTAAACCATGGTTACAAACCATGATTAGTAAGGTAAATGGTTGTAAAGCCAAAATAAGATAAAGAAGAGCACATAATAAATCAAGTAGGAATTAGCGAAAGTTAGGATGTATTCACACCAGGAAGTCCTTTGGTCTGCTTGTTTGGTMCGGACCAAAAGCTGACTTTATTTTGTTGTTGTTTAGTGCGGTTTGCATTCACATTGTGCTCTGAAGAGCTATAATTTGTAAACAAAGCACGTGATTATCATTGCTCCCATTGGCCAGAAATGATGGGGGCAGGACAGAGCACATACTCGTAAATAAAGATGGAAGTCAAATCAAAGTTTGTTTGTTTTTTTTTTCAGTTTAATGGAGCACTGTTCTTAAGCTGCTCAAAGTCCAGCTCCTTCATTTTCTCACTAAACATGGAGAACATGTTCACATTTTTGTGTTTCTTCTCTAGCAGATGAGTTATGTGTTCGTCTGTCCAAATATGGAGGAGGYACAGTGTCTGCTTGTTGCTGCAKGTCTGTCCATGGCTCATTGTTTGTAGTGTCCATGTAATGGTAGCGTTAGCAATACTGAAGGGCTCATTTTTAACACTATGCTTAGCAAAGGTGGCTCATGAAGTCCAAAAGGTCATAAGTTTTCTGGAGATGGTTCAGGTCGAGGCCGGTCTGTATTCACACCAGAAGCGAACTGCACCAGATTTTGTTTGGAAGTGAACTGAGACCACCTCAAAAAGTGGGTCTCGGTCCGGTTGTTTGGTCCACACGAGTGTAGTCACACCTGCATAACACKATCGAACCAACGGGGCAAACAAACTCTGATCCATTCTAAGCAGATCAAATRTGTCAGGTGTGAATACACCCTTAGATTGTTTTCTGAGTGTAGTCAGGTTATGAAAACACAAGTAGAATTTAACTTTTGGTTTTCTCACAAAGCACCAGCCTTTAAGGTTTTATTTTTGCAGTATCATCAGACCATCTGTGATCCTTAAACACTGTTGTGATCCGAGGGTTTTGTGTTTGGATTTTGAGTTTCAGGCATGCATTTTTTTCCCCCTCGTGCAGTGTTTCATCACACATCACTGTTTCCCTGTTATCCTAGGCCTGTGCTCATTCACTCACCTGTCTGCTAATTAGCCCAACAGCAATCATTCAGTAATCACCCCTCCTGGCTTATTTACTGTATCATAGTCTTGATTTTCCTCTCAGTCATTGTCAGATTCTGTGGTTACTCACACTGTTTGTTTATTTGCTTAGTTCTTTGCTTATTTTCTGTTCTCCGCCAATCTTTTGTTTGCTGCCTGGAATTTTTTTATTATGAAGCTACCTTTTATTTGTTCTTTTTATTCTTTGTGGCTTGTTTTTGAGGTCCTACTGCTCCACAGAGCATGACCATCAATATTAAAGTGTGCGCCCCTGGTATCTTCATCCAAAAATGATAAAAATAATTCTGCTTCTGCATCAGTTTTCAAAGCCCAATCATAAACAGTGAAACAACAGACTGTTTTTAGCACAAGTTCTCGGCTACACTGCTTTGTAAAGCATAGCATGGGATTTTGGAGGCAATAAAAGGAGTTCTTCCTCAYCTTCTGCATTTCTCTTTGATAAATAACTTGATCTAAAATGCTGAATATTTGTGGTTGAATTTATCTTAAGGTCTGTTAGGAACCAAATATATTTTATTCCCTTAAAAGTAAAAGTTGATGCCTGAAAATAAGTGCATACTTTGTACTGTGAGTGTGCACCAGCAGCAGTGGTGGAGAAAGTACTCAAACACTGTACTTAAGTAAAAGTACAGGCAAACAGACAAGAATCTACTCTAGTAAAAGTACCACATTAACATTTTACCTGAGCAAAAGTAAGTAAGTATTTGCTTTTAAAAATACTTAAAGTATTAAAAGTAAAAGTACTTACTTAATTTATTCCCTAATGGTCTACAATATCATGAAGTGTGCCTACTGTATGTATAATTTAATACATCAATGGTGCCATTTTAGTGAACAAAGCTGCAGATAATGCATAGTTTTGTGTTTACACTCTGTGACACTGTTCACACTTRGACTTGTGATTCTGTGCATCATCACATGTTGTGACAACAGCTGCAGAAGATGTAAATTCACCACCAACCTCCTCTATCAAATCTCAACAAGTCATTTTTTGAACCAGTTAAATAAGGCCATGAATGGCACATTTCCTCCGTGGTGGAAACCACTGTGGGCATGCTGATTCTCTGCTTTTTTATGAAGGAGGGTGTAATGGTACTTTCCTGCTTTGTTCAATGGACCAATTACAGCAATTCCCCCTCTCACCACTGATTATTTTCTAACAAAAAAATAAAATAAAATAAAATAAAATAAAATAAAAAATAAATCGACGTGACATGAATGTACTTTGTAATTCAACACATTACAGAAATGTAGTGGAGTAGAAAGTACAGATGCTTAATGTAAAATGTTATGGAGTAAAAGTCAAAAGTACCCATGATGAAATCTACTTAAGTAAAGTACAAATACATGAAAAATGTACTTAAGTACCCCCTCTCCACTGATTACTTAAAAAAACACAAAAATAAATAAATAAATAAATTAATTAATTAATAAAGCAACGTGACATGAATGTAATTTGTAA
>NW_013952424.1:471823-474663 GCF_001266775.1 Austrofundulus limnaeus
TCCATTCCCTCCTTCAAAGTTGTGTAAGAAAATGGCAGGCTGGGTTTTTTTTTTTCCATTATTTCGCAGAAGGGAAATAAAAAGCATGTATTTGCTTTATCTGCATCATAAAAATATATAACTGCAGTCATAAATATTTCTTTCCATAAACAATAAACCTACTTTAATCAAATAAATTAATTTTAATGGTGTTTATATCAAAATAGGCCAGTATGTAAAAATAGCTGACTGTATTCTGGCTTAAACATTTATAAAGGAGTAAAATTTATTAGGAAAAAATGTATAAAGTCTAGATTTAATCATCTCAGTGTCTCAGGCTTTGATTAAAAACTGAATAAAAATAAAAATGTAGATTTACATCTTGTCTATTAATTCCAAATAGTTGTATTTTTTTCTCTGTCTCTTTTCAGTCAACACGTTGTGRACAAAAGCACTACACCAGGCCTATACTGTATATTATGAGATCATCMACATTGATGACATATCAAACAGCGGGGGTTAGACTTCTCACCTGTTCAGCACAAAGTTTCATGACAACAAGTCAAAACAAAAGAAGATAAGAGGCTGAACAAATGCTGCCATTTACTGCACAAGTGATGGTGAGAATGCATGAAATAGTCTCCATCACTGAATCTGAAAATAGTATCTGATCTTCACACAAACACATACAATAAACTAATAAAACTAAGTGTTTTTAAACCTTCACTTTGGAAGGGTTTAAAAAGTATAGATTTTTTTTTCTCACCAAAACCACAGTGTGTGGACAGGAGGTGAAAATACAACAACAATCTGACTTAAAAAATTGCCATAGATGTGTGGACAAGGCCTTAAAGCCCTATTTTCTTTAAAGTGGACTTGGAGGTATCCTTAAGTAGACCTAAAACATTTATTAAGAATTAATGAATGGATTTATCTGTAAAAAAACAACAAAACATCTGCATGACTGAAAGAAATGCTGAGTTTTTAGCACAGTATTTTGTCAGTTTAGAGTTCTCGTCGATTTTCCAAGTTGACAAATATTTATACAAGAGGGGTGAAAAGGATAAAGTAAATTAATTCATAACTGAACTGAATGTGGTTAAGTCAAGGTAGGAGTAACAAACAAGTAAATAAAAACGAACGATAATCCGAGTGTAAGTGCAAAGTTTGGCAGTGTGTTCTGCAGCAGTAAAACACAAAAACGGTGCTCTCCGTCGACACACAAGCACAATACACTGAAGGTAATTGGTGTCAAGAAAATGTGCCTGTCACTCCACAAGAAGGTAGTAGTGCTCTTTTGCATCAAGATCCCCATACTCGCTCTCTCTGCAGTCCACCCACCTTCACTTAGGAGTATTCAGCATTGCACTTGGAGATTCTTCATTTCTTTTATTTCCCAATTTTGTCCAAAAAGCAATGGCTCTTCAAGGAACCAAAGAAACAATACTGCATTACTTAATAACAGATTTTTACTCAAAGTACACAGACACACAATCTCTTTAAAATCCACTTTTCAGTAAATGAAAAACAGTGTGGCTGAATGATGAGCAACATGAAACCGTTGAACAAATTGTGTGCTGCTTTTATTCTGACAGTTGATAGGGAATATATTTATAAAAGATGACTTTTTGTAGTTTTCAATAAGACAAAATGATCTACACTGGCTAAAGCTAAGTATAATCATTCATAACATCAGTTAGAACATGTGTGACTAAGTGCGAAGATTTTCAGCCTCTTTCTGTCTTCACAGTGTGACATGGGTTTTGTTTCTGCACCACCCTTCTTTCTCTATGATATTTTCATCTTAACAGCTGCTCATTCTCTGGTTTCTAATTTTCGTGGATAGAAAACTCTCTAGAAAACTGTCCTCGTCTTGTTTTCTCTCATCTCCTAACAAATGTAAGCACAACAGCCCAAGTCATTTCTTCTGTCTGTAACTGAAGAGTAAGAGATGTGTTTTCCCAGTATGCATCTAATTCAGGAGTTTCCCCTGTTTAAGCACATTGTTACAATGATGTTTTGGCAAATCAATGAATGAACAGTGAAAAATAGGAATAAGAAAAACAGCAGGCATAGACTTAAAACTGTGTTTAGATTTCTTTTTTTACATAATGGATTAAAAACTGTTTTATTACAATAAAGCTCAAAGCTTGGCCACTCTAAGCTGAAATACATGTAAACAAATTCAATTAAGTCTTTTATCTCATCACATTTAAGCAACAAATAAAATACTTATATGCATATTAATCACATGAATTAGTCTACAGCAGTTTCTATCTGTGTGAAGACTGGAAAAACTGTGATTCTAACTGCGAGCAGTCAGAATCTGAGGCAGTTAGTCAAGTTTACTGTTCCAACAATCAAAAGATATTTGAAGTGGCACAAACAGTGGAGGTACTTTATGGAATGCAGAGATGTTTTGTGAATGCCCCCCAGCAGCCAAAACCTGCTTCTCAAAGTGCACTTAGTTATTATAAMATGATTTACTTACAGTGAAGGAGAAGATCTACGAAAATACGCTGCTGGCGCTTGCTGGAGCTTTTGCAGGTATCCTTTTGGGTGCTGATGGTAGTCGCACAGTTGCCTGTCCAAGCCTACATGTAATCTAGAGAGCCGTTAGCTAAAGCACACAGCAAACCAAACCAGGGTTTCCACATGGCACGAACAACGTATCTGCTGTAAGGAAAGTCATTCTGAACTATCAAAAAGTTGAAAAGTACAAAAACCAAACAAACAAACCAACAAAAAATGTTCAGAGAGGGCTCTGTCCCAGGATCAAATGAAGGGAGGATGGAAGGCAGAGTGGGAGAGATGGTGCGAGAGAGAGAGAGAGAGAGAGAGAGAGAGAGAGAGAGAGAGAG
>NW_013952424.1:475853-478129 GCF_001266775.1 Austrofundulus limnaeus
GAGGAGGGGGGGGGGCAGAGGGAGAGAGCGTGTGTGCTGTGTATATTTAGGTTTTGCTAGCGTGACCCCTTGCAACGAGAATGCACAAACAAGCTAAAACCATCAGACAATTAAAAAAAAGAAAAAAGAAACGAGTAGTTTTAGAAGAAAAAGTGTCTGATTTCTGCCTCCTGACACATCTAATTCAACAAACTGTTTACAGTTCCATTATTATACTTTTATCRAGGATTTTGTGCATCATTGATTGCAGCTGTTAAAGTCTGAAACCACATTTCTTGATGACATGAGATCATGAGAATTATTACAATTCATATACTTTTTATTTATTTATTGACACCTTCACATTTACACGGATGAAAACACTAACAATAAGAGTTGCTTGTTATATTGTCAGTAAATATACAGGAAATGATTTATCACAATAAGGCTGTTTTTGAGTTCAATTTTTAAATCCTCAATAGTTTGTTTTCTTAAAAAAATGAAAATGTTCATCTTTTCTCTTGGTTACTAGTTTTCAGGAGGAACATGTATACTCCCAGGATAGCTCACCAGTCCATCACAAACACACACAACAATAACTTCTATTTATTAATGATTCTAACATGTTTAAAAACAGAGTAGATAGAGAAAACCCATGCCTGGCAAGAAAAAAAACCCAAAATGAGATTTCAACCAGGGTCCTTCTTGCCTTAGACATCAGTGCTTACCACCAGATCACCATCATTTGCTCAATTTTAAAATATCCCAAGCCATCCAACACTCAAAGTCAAATAAAATCAGCTKAAAGTTTGTTTGTGCAATCTTTGTTTTCACTTCATCTCTGAAAAACTTGAGTCACAAGGAGCTGAAGAGACAGGATTCGGCCTTGTAAACAAGGGGGAGCCACAAGGAAAATTCAAGTCTTGTTAGACAACTTCCCCAGATCTGTGTGCGCCTGTGCATTCAAGAGTCATATTATTTCACTTCTGCACTGAGACTATTCTCAACAACTTGACACAACATGTTACGTATGCACTCACGAATACACATCCTCACACAAAGTGTTCAGAGTCGTAACAGAGGAGGATGACACGCAAGCCGGAGCAGAGGTCTTCCCATGGCCCTCCCCTTCCCCCTTGCCCTTTCTGTTGGACTTGAACATCTCCCACAGGCTGAGCTGTAAATAGACGGTAGCCTCCCCAAAATGTACATACGCACACAATCACACAAGCACACACACACACACAAAACTATACTTAGATGCCTCGTCTAGCCTGCCACCATATCCTCAAACTGCGTCCTCCCACAGAGAATCAAGGCACATCAGTTTGATTCTTTCAGCAGAGACAACAGGCAGATTACCTCTACAAAGTATGCTAGTTTTCAAATACAGCAGCAGTGTACTTTTGCACCTGCTTTTCTGATCATGTATTATATAGCGCAACTTCACATAATGAAGTCGATTCAAGCATTTTTTTCAGGCTGCTCTTACATCTGTGGCCATGAAGCTACAAAAAGAACTGTGTACGATATGGAAAAGATATCCGTGAACAAAAAATACAGAATTATTTGTCAGGAATAAAACACCAAAATACACAGCAAATTACTCTGTTAGCCAGCTGTCATAACAAACATACAGTTAAAGTACAGTTATTAAAAGCTGTTTGAGGTACTGCTCTCTATAGTTGATTTTAATTAGATGCAGTATTAACAGATGTGTATAAACACACAAGCACAAAGACAATGAGATGTTTGCAGATGTGATGAAACCCTGGCAGCCAGTAAGCATTTCACAGGAAGTGAAGACCGGGGCATGCTGCCCATGAGATCTAGTTTAAAAGAAAATGTGTCCTCTGCTCTACGTTTTAGGCCGGCATCATACAGTGAACTGATTAAATTGGTACCATTCGTGACGGGTCCAGTTGTTGGTTGCTCCACTGCAGCCAATAGTTTTTTTAAATGGTATAGCCTGAACTGATATATTTCTTTATCAAGTCCAAGGACTCCAAAGTGCTTCACACCAGTGCTTTTCGAAGTGGGGGCCTCAGAAAGCTGGAGTTCAAATAAAAAAACTGCAAAAAAATTCATCATAAAATTTGTTTTTCAATCAGTATTTTAAAATAAAATTTAGAATAATATATTAAAAGATTTTTTTTCCAGTGGGAATATTACAGTGACCAAAACATGTTACTTAATAAAATTTGTATGCAAAACAAGTCTTTTTTTGTGTCACTTCAGTAGAAAACGAAACCAAGTATTAGTTTATTTAGTTTATTTATTTCTTCATCATCAGTGAC
>NW_013952424.1:478646-480886 GCF_001266775.1 Austrofundulus limnaeus
ACGCCGCCACCGCAGTTTGTCCTTCATGAGCCTTCGTAGACAAGATGGCGGTGCAAGATGGCAGCTGCCTGTAATGGCAACCCGTGACCACGGAGATACAAACAGCTTTTTATAAGGTAAAAATAATAAAACAAGGTCTTTGTCTGCAATGATTAGACGTGTTTTTTATTATTGTCATTAGTGATTATCTCAATTTCAGCTAAAAGAATTGACAAAATCCTACACACTGTGCCTTTAACTGAGTACACCTGCATTCAGCTCCAGTGATAGAGCTGTCTGAGTCTCCCCTGGTAACACCGTTATGTAATCCCCATCTGTATTTAGTTTAAGTTTTCATGGATGTGCAGTTAAGGTTTTGGACTACCAGTTTTGAGTTAAAGCTTTGCTCCCAATACTCCAAATCAAACAACTCACTGTAAGCTCACTAAGTGCTAAAAGTCCCCCTTTTTTTCCCAAACAAGAATCAGGCATGTTGACGCCGCATGGTGGGAAAACAGCTCGGCAGTTCAACTTATGTAATCAGGCTKCTTATTTGAGGTTATTATAGTAGCTACAGCTGCAACAGCTAAACATGGTGCACTTAAACCTTTCAGAGCTAAAACCTGTGTTTCAAAAAGCATCTTAGAAGGCTATTTCATTCTCTAGCATGAAGCTGTTCACCAGCAGCCTTCAATCCTCTGCTTCTGAAGACTTAAAACATAAAAAAGAAACCCTGCTGTAAAATGTGTTTACTTGAAAAAAATATTGCCTCAGACTATGACAAAGCACTTTTGTCAGACCTCCATGGATAAAGGCATCAAATCTGAATGAGTCAACAGTTTTTGGGATTTTTAATCAAACGACACAAGCTAAAAGTGAGAGAACATTCTGATAAGAGCTGTTTCATTTATGTCTGTTAAACATGTCCTTCACAGCAAAAATAAAATAAAATAAAATAATTCCCCTCCCCAGAGAAATACAAYGGATTTACGAATGAGAATCCCAATCACATATTGACGATTGGTAGTTGAAAATGAACAACGCTGTTAGAATATACTCAATAAAAACAAGAAGGTAAAGAAACTTTCATGTGCAGTTTTATCCGGCRCTATGAAATAATACCAAAGCCCAAACAATCGGTTTTACTCTGGCTTCATGGGAAAATGCATTCAATCAATCAACTAAGTGAACTGAAGAGATGGGGATGAGAGAAACGATGGGAATAAACAAGGCATAATTACAGTTGTTGTTTTAATCCATCTGGGAAGAGGATATTATGAAGACCATAATGACTGCAGTGGTGCTTTTGATTGTTACAGTGTGAATTGGTCATGGTGATATCTATCACTGTACCGTGATATGAAAACGACAGTAATTAACACAAGTGCATTGCTCATTAGAATACACATTTATTTAACTAATAAGAAACAGTTTAAGGAGATGCTGTTAGGTTAAGTGTTTCCTTATGTTTACAGGATAACTGGTTGGTTCCTGAATGTCTGATGAAGAAGAGTTTCTACTGTTTTGACCAWTAATGTCCAAGAAACCAATGACTCACTTGCACTCATGACCAATGTGCTTCCTCTGCCTTTTCAAAACTATTAAAAAAACTCACAAACCCCTGGGATTTTGCAAAGATGTTAGCTCACACTCCTACTCAAGCATTGTAATTATTTATGCATTATTTACCGACAGTGTGAGAGGAGGGCTGCAATGAGAGCTACTATGTGTGCAGAATGTGAATTTGAATTCCCGTCTATAATAGAAATTCATATTATTGGATTAATGATTTTTTTGTAACTTTGTTGTTCTTGAAATTGATGGCAGTATTATGGGTATAGAGATTTCAGTTCTAAAACATTTCAAATAACTGATAAACTCCCAACCTTTTTAATAAAGGTGCACCAATTTATCTTCAAGTCAGAGCAGTTATGGGATTTACTGAGCCTTAAATTTATTTTAATGAGTTAAATGTCATGTATGTCTAATTACACATAATTCTAACATGCTTTCTTTTTGATATACTTTCACAAAGTACAGTTGATAAGCTACATATAACATTAAATTTGTAACTTTCTAAGAAAAAACCTCTCCATGCCATTAAYGAGTACAATACGATGCATTTTAACAGGTGTGTAATAATATACTTCTCCACAATATTACATCAAAGCAAAACCAAACATTGATCCATTTGTTTAAAGGGGCAATATCTTTCAAAATCAACTTTTTTGAGTTTTATATCATGTTATAATGTTATACTC
>NW_013952424.1:481798-483487 GCF_001266775.1 Austrofundulus limnaeus
GTTTATATTCTGTGTGGAGCTAAAAGAAAATAAATGTTTGGATAAAAACTACTCCATTCGTCGACTGATATCGATAGATACCGAATTTCGAGGCTATTATATGAAACACATAATATTGGCCCTTTAATGTGAATCAACATCGCTCTCTTCATCTAACAATTAAATGGACGTGTATCTTATCAATCACAGACTTGTGAATTGAATGAAAATTGTATCCTGACAGACTTTATATGAAGAAACATGGTTTCATCATCCAAACAAATCAATGTTATTGTGAAAAATAAAGCTGATCTACTTTAAAACATGTCCGTTATTAATTGAAAATAGCACGTTTGTATATTTTATTGGCAATATTTGAATCTATTATATTGTTGAGTTATATAGAAACACATTCACAGGTTAAAAACGGAAGTTTTGAAGTACTATAGATGAAACATTGTAGGAAAATATGAGCACTGGCACACAAATACTGCTTTCTGCAGACAGCAGGGGGGGTGCACTATAAACCAAAAAACGGGTCGCCCAAATTTCTGCATCCCCGCTTAATGCCTGCTCCATTCTCTCTTCAAGCTGTACGGGGGGGTGGGGTGGGTGCAGCCCACGTTCGCGTAAAGAAGTAAAAACGGGAAACTCGCTCGGTTCCAACCATGCTGCATACCTGCGGCAGAGCGCGCGTCTCTGTGGCAACCAGCGCGGGTAGCAACAGTGTGTCATTCCTGCACAAGCATCTCTCTACGGATGTCAGGACATCTCCCATCTGACAGTCCCTCTCCTAACAACCACACCACGGACAATACAGGCTAAAAAACGGATCGAAACAACCGGTTTGGAAGAAGATTGTCCAAATCTGAAGCGTCTCTTACCTGCTTTCTGCTGTTCCTGTGTAGGGACAGGGGAGGAGGAGGAGGAGGATGAGGAGGAGGAGGGGTGGGAGCAGGTGCGCCAAGATGAAGATAGATACCGAATTTCGAGGCTCTGACGACGAGTCGAAGCGGAAAAATCGAGCGCGATTCGGAGCTCCTCGTGAGGTCACGACGCGCGTCGCCGAGGCGTCTGCATACTTCCCAGGTCCAGTTTTAGCGCGCAGCTGCTGCTGCGTCCAGGTGGAGCGAGTCCATCACTGCCTCAACCAAACATGGTGCTTTAACTGAGGCAGGTGTGCCTTCAGACCGTGACCTCTGCTAAAATAACCATGCACAATTCAAACGTTATTAAAAGGGAACATCTGCTAAATGTTTCACAGGATAAATAAAAGATTTTTGTAAGGCAGCCATGCAGTGCAGAGGTGTCAAGTTACTCTTTACTTCGTTACTTTACTTAAGTAGGAATTTTGGTTATTTATACTACTATTTTTTTAGCCAACTTTTTCTTCTACTTCTTACATTTTCATTCAATTATCTGTACTTTCTACTCCTTACATTTAAAAATGCAAAAAGCATTTAATTTATGTTTCACTTCAGCTTGTTTTCATGGCTTGTATTTGTTTGGAGGGGAATCCAAATATATGCCCCCTGGATACAGAGACAGGATAAATCAATAAATAGCCTATAAACATTGACACCCTACTGGATCCATCACGCACTGTATATGTAGTAGATATACACTCACCGGCCACTTTATTAGGTACACCTGTCCAACTGCTCGTTAACACTTAATTTCTAATCAGCCAATCACATGGCGGCAACTCAG
>NW_013952424.1:484047-494892 GCF_001266775.1 Austrofundulus limnaeus
CTGAGTTGCCGCCATGTGATTGGCTGATTAGAAATTAAGTGTTAACGAGCAGTTGGACAGGTGTACCTAATAAAGTGGCCGGTGAGTGTATATGTGGCTGAAACAGTTAGCCTATAGTGCATACCATAAAATTTCATTAATAGCACATTATAGTCCATATTGCCCCTGGAAAAATGTTTACTTTTTAATTTAATTTTATTTATTTATTTATTTTTTTTGTGGGGGAGTTGTGTTAGACCCCCTTGGCACAACCTAAGTTTTAATCCTTAATTGATTTTATTTATTTATTTTTTTCCCTTATATTACTTTTACACTTTAGGCAGCTTAAAACCAGTACTTTTACTTAAGTAAAAAGCTTGAGTAAATTTTTACTTCCAAAACAGTATTTTTAAAACCTAGCATTTGTACTAAGACATTTGAAACCTCTGAACGTATCAATCATGATTCATTACAACAAGGTGGTTGTATGCATATATATTTATATTTATATATGCCTTCTATGTATTTATCCATTTATTTTTCAGGTGAGCGGACAGATGTTGGGTGTGTGGTCCTGTGTTTTGTTGGTGTCTATTTAATATACTTCTAATCTCTATTTCAATCTTTCTAATTACTTCTCTCTCTGTTTTTCTGTCTGTCTCTATTTTCTCTTCACTTATAAAAAAAAGTCACTGATGATGAAGAAATAAATAAACTAAATAAACTAATATTTAGTTTTGTTTTCTACTGAAGTGACAAAAAAAAAAAACAAGGTGGTTGTAGGTTCGACTTCCAAATGGTGCCTTTCTGGAATATCTTTTTTTTAAATATGTTTGCAAATTCATCAGTCTGTACAAGCTCTGGCAAAATTACTGTATGCATCACCACATTTGTAGGATGTTCCTTCCTTCCTTGTTTTTTTTTTTAAAGTTTTGTTAACAAAAAAAGACAGCACAATCCTATAGGTTTTCACAATCCACACCTTCAAGCATTAAGAAACAAAAATACCATTTTGGTCAACACATTTTTTTTTATCAAGCATGTTGGGGGTGGGGGTTGAATCACTGTAATCTGCTGTTCTAAAACAAACACCTGCATCATTAATCTATTTTTAACGTTCAAACACCTTGCAGAGTTGTTGTGCAGACTGACATAAATCAAACTAAGTAAATAAAAGTCAAAATAAAACTGTAAGAGTTTACTTTTAAATCCATCTTACTTATATTGTACTACAATTTGTTAGAATTATGCTAATCTAGTCTTGGATTACAGTTATTTACTTATTCTTGTTTTTATCAAAGATGCAGCAAACAATAGCTTGGGGTTATCAGGTTCTGAATTCCTTTATGTGGCTTCACACAACACCTTCATTCAAAAACAAACTACGACTCTGCTGATCCTCTTACCTCCTCAAGTTCTACTTGCAGCTGTCATACTGAAACAGGCAATATGCAGGGTGCTGAAAACTGATTTACTGGCAGAGATTTAGATTTTTTCCATTACACAGCACATACGATGCCAAGACAGATTAGCTGGAATCCGGCCTTATTGGCCTACATATTCAAGAAAACACCTGTTTTCATCCTGCAGTAACTGTACCTTTGTCCTTTGCTGCCACTACAACACTATAACAAGCGTTGTTGTTGTTGTAGTGAACAAACTCTGCATTCTGAATTGTTTCTGAAACAAGCTCCAGTAGTGATGCAGTCTTCCAGGCAGATTCTTAGAAGTCTAGTAATTTAAATACTGATGTCTAATCAAAAGTATGACATGTTATCAGGTAACTTGTCCCTTCAGTTCATAAGTTTAAAATTGGAAAGGAAAATAAAAGTTCAAGTTAAGGTCTGAAAGAATTTTTTTTCCCCCCAGAATTTTTATACAAAAAAGAGGGGTTAAAAAAAGTTCACAAAAGTTTGAGTACAATTTCTGCAGGCACATCTACATGAAAAATATTCTTTAGCAAAATAGAAGGGAGCCTTCCCTGCATCCTCCATCTCAGGTAAATGAAGGTCTGAACACCTTAGATGTTTTGAAAACCAGTTCTGTAAACTAMTGAACTGAAACAAGAGAAAAAGGAGGTGGAACAGTGGTGCACAATGACTCCTTTGCCATTTAACCCAAGTTGCTGCTATTACTGCTGCTGGTTAAATGTACTCCTCTGCAAAGGATGAACAGATTAAAATACCAGCAAACTCTGCAGACAGCTGCCACACAACAAACAGAAAATATTGACACCTTCTTAATTCACCCCCCCACCACCACCGCTAAGTTCTTCAAAGACAAAACTTAACCAAGTGTGACAAGATTTTTTTTTTGATATTCTTGACAAACTTGAAGTAAATGATACATGTAATTGTTTTAGGAAGGTGTCAACATAAAAAAAATAAAATTTGGTTTGAGAAAAATTGTTCATCTACCATACCTGCTTTATCTTGGCTAAAAACAAAAACTTGTGCGTTTTATTTAATTTCCCAATATTTAATTCTTTTTTGCTAATATAGAAACCACTGACTTAGTGGTTAAGCTAGTTGTTGCAGAACATAAGAATAATTTTGTGTTTAGTAGGGGTGCAACGATACAGAAAATTCACAATTCGGTTCGGTTCGATACTTTAGTCTCATGGTTCGATTTTTTTTATACAAATAACCGAAATTTCCATGGCCTTTTTAACTTGTAATTTATGACCATTTGTTTAACCTCAAAAGTACTGTTTTTAAATTAAATTTAAACTTAAATTTTGCTGAAACAGCAAGTTTCTCGGTGGATCCGCTCTCGAAAATGCAGCCTATGTGGAGTAGTGGAACACAAATCCTCTGATCCTTCAACACAGAGCATCTTCAGAAGACAAATTTATAAAATAATTTTTAAAAATCTGTATTGTTCGATACAAGTGTGTATTRAACGGTTCGATACGGGTACATGTATTGTTGCACCCCTAGTATTTAGATGTTGAATTTGGATGCAAATAAGTACATTGTAAGGTGYACAAAAAGATTAGGTTCATCAGGTGATTTAATTCAACCTGCACACGAACTAAAATCAAAACTCTCAAAAACAAACAGGACTCAAAGCACCAATAAGACACCTAAAYGTGTACATGGGTTTATCTGCGTTTGAAAACAAAAATCAGGAATTGCTGTATGAATTTCAATGAAACTCTTAGAAAGCAACAACCAGTGCACATCTCTGACCCGTTCCAAAATGGCTGCCACAGCTAATCAATCTGAACACTAAAAAAAAGGAGATGGCGTTTTGTGCGTGGCTCAGTTTGGCAGATAAATTTGGCGTGGTAAAATCAGAGTCATCCCTAACACAGTCTGAACACAAGCTGAAGATCTTTCTTCATGGAAGACGGCAGGCGGTAATCATTCCTTTAAAGAATGCTCCTTCCATTAATGTTTAAATCAGAGTGTTTTCTCCATCTAATAAATTGAATAAAAAGCTAAATATTCCCCGAAAACGCCTGACTTCATCTTCCTCTGTACCGCTGTGAGCATCTATAATCCACTCTGCTGAATTTGTTCTCTGACCTTGCTGCAAAGCTACAACACAGTCGGTCGAAACGTCTCAACCTTAGTAATGAATCACGGAGTGTTTTTATAAAACTGCAATGAAGTCAGACTGCAGAGTCCCACAGACTCACTGTGGCTCCCTCTGCAATTTAGAGGGCTGAGTGAACAGAAAGAAAAGAACATGTAGATTCTTAGTCACCTCTGATTTATTCTGGTTCCCACTTAAAATATTACATTATGCATTTGTTGCTCTTTTTTATGACAGAATCATTTGTCTCGAAAGTACAGCAGCCCAAAAAAATCCATTTCAACTTTTAAATGCCTTTTCTGTTGTATAAGAACCCCCCCAGTGCAAAGAACACAATAGGTTTATCTGTTAAATTTACAACAGTGTCGAAGCACAATGGCCCAAATTCCTTTTGCAATTATGTGCCAAAATATAATTACTGAGGGCTGAGCATATTGCAAATAAGTCATGATGGAAAGTAACCTGCATCATTACCATAATAAAGAGAATCCTCCATTGGTAACAGTGACAGTTAATCGAGTTAGACAGTTTCTCCGGAACCTTTCTTTGCAGAACTTATTGAGGAAAAAATAAAAAWWAAAAAACACTAAGATGGAATAAATGAACCTTTGCCATTTGTTTGCAATTTTATGTCTATAAAAACATAAAAACAAATCTTAGTTTTCACCAGCAGCAGCTTTACATTCCCATAGTTTTTTTTATCACCAAGTCTTTTCACTGGTTTTGTAGAAATAGTCATTCAGTGGATCTGTTTTACGTAAAGCATGTAAATCCTTTTCCCAAGAGATATTGTAACTAAGTGCCCAAACACAAACGGTGTACAAACTGATTTGTAACTAAAAAACTAAATATGTGAWCAAGGAGAGAGACGATTAATGACTTAAATATGGTCATGTTATGAATTAAACTATGCACTGGATTCTTTTAAAGACAAACCTGATATTTTCAAACATGAACCTCAGATAATCCTGGTTTGAATCACCGTTAAAAAAAATAAAATGAAATAAAACAACAACAAAAAGCATCTAAACAGAAACCACTTCATGTTATAATGAATTCATTCGGGCCATTTTTTCCTGTTAAAAACTTTGCAGAGGAGTTGTGTTCCTAAGCCAGCCTCGGCTGATTTATGCCTCGGCRGTGGTTGGAAGAACTCTCACGAAAAGAGTTTTGGTGTTCAGAGATTTTACTGACGCATCAGCTGGCAGCTCTGTGGAAAGAAAAAGAAAAAATAACACAAACACATTCACTTTTAATATTTGCAGTCAGTGTTCTATTCGTGTGAATGCTCATCAAAACCTTTTGTTTACCAAGATAATGATCCAAGYAAACACATCCTGCTTCGAAAAGAAAACATCTACTCACTGTCTTTACTCAGAAATAAGACTAAAGCATTTATAAAGAAATAACTGCAGTTAGAAGATGAAGCTACAAAGAAAACCTTTTCACATCTTCGAAAAGAAAAATGTACATAAATTTGTTTCTCTTACGGTGACATTTTAGCTCTCAAATGTGTATTTGTCAGGTGCAGTGTGCTGGTGTTGGAGCTTGGTGTAACATCTTATTGGGTAAATAACTCCTATTACGCCTGTAGCTTATAAACCAGTGTGGCCTATATACGTACAATTTTTCTTTGTTTCCTTTTTTTATTTAGTGGGTGTGGCTTAAATTCAGGCGCACTCAATAGTCTGTAAATTCCAATACAACTTGAACTTTAAAGTTTGACTACCAGCTCAGTTATACAGTGAGATAGCATTACTGAGGTTCAACAAGAGCCGTTTTCATCACTTAATGTCACTAAATAAAGTATTTTTAAAAGATAAAATCTGCTATTTTTTAATTCAACTTAAAGATATTTTTGGAAATAACATTGAAATCTGATTTCAATGACATAATCTTCCTAATTTAGATATTTTTTTAAATATCATACCTTGAGTTAGGTCCTGGTCCTGGTAGAGTTTGAGCCGTCTGCTGCGAAGCCCAAAAACCTTGGCTGCCTCCGAGAGCAGACCAGAGTAATCRAGCTCATTCTGGCCTGCTGGGTTCCCCAACAGGAGGGTGCCAACGTCTCCATTCTGGCACTCTAGGAGACACAGAAATGAATTAGACTGAATTATTCCCTTTGTAATTTAAAAAAATGAGCTTTTTGAAGAAAGTACTGAAGCGATCCTAAGCTGCAGAATGAGGAGGACAAAGCCAAAGGAAGCTAAGCTTGGAGGGGCAGAGCAACAAGGTGAAAGAGGTCAAGTCTGAATTAATAAAAAGGATGAAGTAAAAACATGCTTTAGTGAAAGAAAAACTGGCATACTCACAAAACAAATGGAGGTTAAATTATATTTCTTTACCAGTTAATCTTACGACATAAACCTAGCACAAAAYGYAATGAAATTTGTTTGGTAGATTATTTATTTGTTGTAACAATGCTTCTTGRAAATCAATCTTACACCGTTGTAAAGYCTGTTAATTTCCCTTTTAAATGGTGCCACATTTGTAAGGAACACGCATTTGTGGGATGAGCAGTAGAGCTGAGTATGCGGGTTGCACACATGAAAAAACTGCCAAATCTTCTCTGCCAAACAGCTTATTCTGCTGTTCCTATTGATATTTGTTTTGAGATTCTGGTGCCCCCAGGGGCTGAAAACAAAGMATATTCTAACACACAAATGTCCTTACTTTTTGTGCTAAGTATAGTTTTAATTATGCAAAGTGACATCTTATGAGATGCATTTYTATCAATGTGAGAAGACAGACGGCAAATTGATGTAAATACAGTAAATATGAGGCAAGATTTTACAACGTTAATGTTTAGGGTAACAAATGTTTTGTTACTCCAAGTGAATTTATTTGTTAAAAACTACATAAAAATGTATCATTTTTTAAGAAGCAGATTGTCAAACAGCTCTTAAAGACTTTTCAACAACTGTACAAAAATGAAAAAGTATGAATGTTGTCAACTACTTCTAAACTAAAACTAACAATTTTTAAGTGATAAATTCAAAGTTAGTCAGAAAAATTCTGCTTCTTAAACTTTGGCTCCATCTTAAATATGAACAAGACATTTGTCATTAAAGTATCTATGAGTTACATACAAYAAGAAAGTATAGTACAGTGTCTGAGTCACACTGAAAATAATCAAAAAGAAAAACACGTCCTGCAGCCATAAGCTTAAAAAATAACAAAGGCTATAACAGTTTCTGATTATAATAACACATTTACCAAATAACCACCCTGGTTTCTTGATTATGACAAAACAACACTGCAAAGCCTTACTCTTCAACAGGAAATTCTGGGTATATTATATGTTTCTCACCAGCTGGTTGTGCGTTGCACAGCGACAGGTTAACATAGGGACACAGCGGGGTGTCAGATGTGTTGACGGAGCCTGTAGAGGAGGCTTCTGAAGTCACATATAAAGTTTTACCACACTGAGCTTGAAGATCCATTTTGCTGGTCAGTTCTGTAATAAACACATAAAATAGCATGTGTATATAGAAAAAATGTAAAATAAAACAAAAAATGATGCATATAGTTTTTGCTTTATTATGAAAAACTGAAAAGTGACACTTGTGTTGTTGGGGTTAGCTTCACTGAAGTGCTTTAAAAACACTTGATGTTATGTTGATCAAATATAAAACGGATAAGATATGTGGCTGCACAATCCGTACCAGAAACACAATACGTACTGTCCCCGAAACATTGTTTTTAGCATGTAGCATTTCGCTAAACTGATGACAGAATTCATTCGATATCAGTCTTTCATCACCTGCAAGGTTTCATAGAAAAGGCAACATTTGCAACAGCTGTGGATTTCTATTCCAGGAAAAAAATTAATTAAAGATAAAGTCAGTTTTAACATGTTTGTCAAGAAAATAGTTAGCAAGTTATCATAAATAGATATGTACGCATCAAAAATCTGTATTTTATTAATCAAAATGTATACAATATCTAAACTGTTTATGGAATATAATGTAACACATTTATAATTAAGTATAGAAATAAATATTTTCAGTTTTTTCCCCTAAATCCAGCACATTACAGAAGTATATCATTTAGCGCATGCGCAAATGAGCTGACAGTTCGAATCGTGCTACTGGGATGGATCGGCCAGCCACAAGATATTTTTCTTTATAAATTGTTCACAAATAATTGAGCTTTTCTGCAGAAAAGTGTTCAATTATGCAGCAAAACGGCTCAGTCTTAACAAGACTTGGCGGTAGGAACATAATAAAGAAAAGTCACTCGCGTTAAGTGACGCTGGGTTTGTCTACTGTGACAGTTACTTACTGGTCTCACAGAATCAAGCAGAGAGCAGAATTTATGTTTGTCTGAGCAGCCAAAAAACCTCTTACCAGTTCCACCACTGTAGAACTTGAGCGGGACGTTATTGGTTCCGAAGATGCTGCTGCAAGCTTTCTTCAGTTTGCCCAAGTCTAGTCTGTTATCCCCTTTGGGGTTCTCCAACAGAATGACACCCTCTGAAGACACAAACACAAATGAGATTACTAAAAACAAGCAGTTTTTTCATTGTAGAGCACTGAATTTATGCTGTACCAGCAAGCCCACAAAAAAATAAAATAAAAATAGTCAAAGGGAAATGTCTTTACAGTCTACTCCATCAATGCTACCTTGTTGTTTGTTGCCGACTTTCAGCCTGAGGTTGACGTATGAGCATGCTGGTCCATTTAGAGGAGCTCGAGGGGATGTACATCCCTTTACTATAGTTAACTCCAATTCTGAGCCCTTCAGCTGAAAAAAAAAAACAATAAAAAACTTAAAGTTAAAGAGTTAAAGTTCTGTCATTATGTAAAAATATCTAAAATTGAAATCAACAGATGACGTGACATTTGTGAGAAATATATTGAGCTGTAAAAAGGGTAATGAAACATTTTCATGTGTGTAAGATCCTAAAACCAACAAGTGGTAATCATCATGATCGACATGTCCAAAKCATTACTCAGATTTATGATTTCATACACTGACTGGCATCAGCATATTTTAGAGGAAATTTACAACCTGCCAGTWAGGGTGAGTCTGACTCACTACTGAGAAGAGAAATTCTGCTTTCCCTGAAGGGATCTCTTCATACCTGAGTCTTCTCCTCTATGATGATGCTGGCAGTTTTTGGGACAGGGAAGGGCAGAAGAGGAGCCTTGGTGGTAGCCAGAATAAAGTCAGTGTGAGCCTGGACCACAGATGCCAAGTACTCCCCTTCAGGCAGGCAGCGGTAATACACAGTTATCTCATCTGATGGCACCAAACGTCCCTGATATCATAAGATAAAAAAAAAACATATATATAGGACACGGTTTTACATAGGCAAATACCAAGGGCAGCCTTTTTCAAAAACGTTACAGGAAGCTGATGATTTTTTCTTTATTTATTTTTTTTTAATGTTGGGAACAAAGACACATTAAAGAGAAAAATATGCTGAAATTACTCGACTGTTCTAAACAAAAATAATTGCAAACCATGCAAAAAAAACAGTAATGCAATGCAAGTTCAGCCTTTTTCCCTCTCTGTCGTTAGAAATTGATATGCAGAAAACAGCTACCTAAAAGGAAGGACAGAAAAAAGACATTTGGTAATAAAGACCATAAAACAGACAGTACAGAAAGAAATAGAAGGGGACAGGGGGACGTTTTTGTTGGATGAAAGCCCATCTATTTTGGCTTCACTTGCTGCTAGCTTCCACTAACCTTGCTGCATTCAAACACATTGATCTCATTCTAATCTGCAGTGCGCAGCAGCGCACAACTGTGCATCACACACACACACACACATTGTCTGGAGCGGACACACGCTTGCCAGCACATCTCAAGGGCAGAAAAAGAATTTAACTAGATATCAATCAATCAATGAGAGAAGTTTTACAAGCTTTCCCAAGCCAAGAGCTTCATTCTGGTGATGTCTGTACAGCGTGTGTATCAGATGGAGCTACACTGACAAACTACTGCTCAACATCTAAAAGAATCTTTTTTAAAAAATTAATTCCCATCCACAGTGTGGAAAATTCCTCCAAGATCTCAGTTTGAAATAACTGGARGAATTTAGCCTGGCCAGAAGCCAGAGCACAGCGCTGCTATAGGGAGATGGAAAAAACTGTTTGTTTCTTGTGAAAACAAGAGGTTGTTGGTTAATCCGTCTTTACTCCCCAGTTTACTTCAAAGCTCCAACATCAGAATCTGAAAGGGGCCAGACTGTAATTAAGCTTCTATTAAGCCTGCCTTATGATGGAGAAACCTCTAACTGTGTCGCTGTAGTGGAAAGATTTCAGCTCTGCCCTGACAATAAAATGAGACGAGGAGGAAGGGAGGCCACAGGAGTGATTAAAGAGAGGAAACTATAGTGAAAAAAAAGGATACAAAAGTCTCTRGAGTGTTACTACTTTCTGGTTACAATATTAATCTACTAAAAGAATGATTAGTAACTAACTTTAGATTTCTGGCATCTTAATAATAAATAATTGTTGTAGACAGTCTGGAAAAAAATGAGAAGGTTTGAGGCAAACATAAAATAAAAAAAATCAGTTTAAAGATCTGAAACAAGAAAAATCTTGAGAAGTTTAAGTCATTAGTCATAGGAGTACACATCTTCTTCAGCCTGAACCAACCCTGATTAAACACACTGGCTCTTTCACTGACGCCACACTAGTTATTAAACACTGGACTGCAGAATTCAGCAGTAGTTTGTTGTGTGTCGCTCCTTTTAGCAGAGCTAGTAGCGCTTTCGAAAAAAATGCCCCAACCTTCTTGCGTAGTTTCTGAATGCGGTTGATGACCTCCCTGGCGACGCCCTCGTCCACCATGGACTGGTCTGGGGTGACGTCCAGCAGCACCAGGGCCTACATGAAAACAGATCAGAGTGATGAGGATTGAGGAATATTTAGCTACTAAAACCTGCTCTTATATTGAAAGAGATCTGGTTTATATAGGAAAAATGTTTCAGTTTGATTATGCAGAGAATTTATTAATGGGTAAAAGTCTGTAGAACTTGTAAGAAATTAATTAATTTAGTGATTTTTAGGTATTTATTTGATTTACCGTATTTATTCATGTATAATACAATCTCATGTATAATACGACCCCCCCTTTTTTGAGCTTAAAAAGCATAAAAAATTTAATCCTCAAACTACCTCCAATTTCATTCAGACTTCAAGATTTTTCAGCCTTTGYAGTCTTTATACATATCAGTAAAATGATCTTTGGACTGTTCGTTTTATTTTAACAACATATGTACTAAAAGGTATTTTGACAACAAATATACAGTATATCAGCTGTAGCAGCATCATATGAATTCTGGCATTTTACACATAGTCCACCAGGATGC
>NW_013952424.1:495225-499221 GCF_001266775.1 Austrofundulus limnaeus
AGATACAATAGGGTTCCATGCTCCGATGGAGACATGGAAACGCTGCTGCTTTGCAGCTGCGTTACCCTGCTTCCTCGGGCTTGGACCCCTAATGATCCGGAGGAGGAGTTAAAACAGTTCTGGTTATTCACAAAACACATGAGCTCACTCTGACTTCTAATGGAAAACATTTTAACACAACAAGCAGACCTAAAAACACTTCACCTTCTTGTAGGAGTTTCATTTAGCAACAAGGCCACCCAGACCGCTTTTGTTCGATTCCAGGTTTGAAAACCTATTTTTTTTCCAGGAAGGTAAAATGAAAAAAAGCAAAGCATTTCTTATGCTTTGGTCACATATTTTACATGATTAAAGCTAAATCCATCCAAAGAAGCAGCAAATACTGCCATCAACATGAAGGTGGGGACAGAAGTACATAAAACTACGGCGAAACTGAAAACGAGAGAACAGAGACACTGACAGATGGAGGATGGAGAGTCGGTTTGAGTAGGAGACAGAATTAAAAGCCAGCTCAGTTTAGTGGTATTAAGGTGCAGCCGTGTGGTGTGTATACGGTTGGAGGAGCACTGATTAGAAAGGGCCTGAGGGAGAGGCATACATGCTGGTTTTCACTTAACCGTGAAATGATTTCATATATCACACACTCACAGCAAAGACACATAAATGCATTACAGTATATGGCAGCTTGGAGCATCAGCACAGTTTTCCCTCTTTTAGGATCACTTACATTATATACAGTAGTTCAATATATCCAACAGGAGCAGGTAATGTATTAGTCAAGAGAGGAACAAGAGAGCAGCAGGAGGACAAGTACGGTTGTTCCTATTTATCATTTCACTGTGCCAACATAAAAAGTGACATAGAGTGACATCTCTGGGAATCCTACACGAACCTTAACTCAATCTAAAAGGTGTACAACACAGTCCATAATTATAAATGGAGAAAAGGTGTTCCGAGACAAAAAAAAAAAAAAAAAGCCAAAGCAAGAAGCACTTAAAGTGGCATCAATTTGATAAAATAAAATAAAAGAACTCTGGCGCAAACCATATTTCGTTAAGAAAATAAAATCTCAATTATTTTCTTTTTTTTTTATTCTAAAGAGTGTTCAATTTCCAACCTCCAGTATTAAAACTCTGTTGCCCTTTGACTGCTAGGATGGCCACTATTCCCTYCTCCAGCAACCCTGACAAAGATGAAGTGCATACAGAACACTGATGGATGGATGGATGGTATTACAACTTCTTTGTTTTTATTGTAAACATACCTGAGCATCAGAGTGTGCTTCGTACTGGGCAGCAGAGCCAGAACTCTGATCGAAGGTGTACATCAGCCTCAGGTCCTCCTCATGGAGCTCATGGCCATCGACCATGATTGATCCTTAAAAGGTACCCAGACATCACTATTACTGATGACAATCATAAAAATAYGTAATACTACTCATCAGCTTGTAAAAGTTAACAAAAAAAAAGTTTAAAAAAATATTTTCTTATATGAATCAGTAAAGTTAATGTGCGTATCTATATTAAAGAAGCAATTAAACTAATAAAAACAGATTAGATATAAACTCCATTTAAATGCACTGATAAAAGGTTTTCTGCTCCAAATTTTTTTATGTGTCAGTTTTATTTTTATTTTCTTAATTGTGTGCGTAAATAGTTACTATATAAAGAGTTTGAGTTTTWAAAGCATAGAGAAAACTCTCTCTACCTATAACATTATTTTGCCGATGGCAGCAATTAGCCACATCTGTGTTCTAACTAAATACCATGACCATGTTACAYTGTTCTTTTTACTATTCCACCCCTGGAGGCTGAATGAAATGGTCTCTCTGYTTCTCTTTAATCCGAAATTTCCACGCTTTGGTTTCCTGTGTCGCTCTCTRCTTCTTAGCCTCATTCAATCCTCTCCCTTAACCCCCTTTCTTCTACCTTATCAAACATATTGGTATCAAAGGTACAAGTAGGTACTTATAGCTACTAGGCTGCAGTTATTCTTGCCAAATTCCTTCCCAGCTAGTTTAAATGGGAGCAGGAGTTGGGAATTATAAAGAGAGACGAGAAATTGTTTGAAAAGTCCAGTTTTGTTTGAATATTTTTTTACGTGTTCTCAGACAAGTCCACAAACTGAGTTCAGTGTTCACCACTGAACAATTTTTGAGCCATATTCACCYGTTTTATATTAAAGAATAAAATTCAATAAAGATTAATGTTGACAGAAGTCAGTGATGACATTGTTCCTTTGAATAGTCGTGTTCCGTAACTTAGTGAGCTCAACTTCATCGGTGTGTTGTCCTTCAACAACATTGTTTCTATCTTTTCTAAAAGCCCTTGTTTTCATCCCAACATCCATGATCCCTTTCTTCCCCCTTTAACTTGGCTGACTTCAAACATCCAAGTGATTGGAAATTCGAAGTTCCCACAGCCCGACTGACCTCTGCTGTTTCCTTCCCTGGAGACTCTGGGGGCTCTCCTCGGCTATCTATAATTGGAGAGACGAGATACCTTGACCCGCTTTGATCCCAACTAGAGCTCTGATTGCATTCTGCAGATAAACTGCTTGTGTATCTTTGATTTTGTGTACTGGGGGAAGGGAGCATTTTATTACAAGCATTGCTTTTCAAGTACTCAATATTTATTATGCAATATCCCAGCATTTTGATTAAAAGAAAAACGTGACTTTTTTTTAAGCCAGAGCTCAATTTTCTCATCTCTTTGTCTCTCAACTATTATTAAAAGCAAACGTTTTTGGAATTCATCCAGTGTGAAATTAGGATGCTAAAACTGAAAAACACAAAATGACTACAACATTGTCTGCTTGGACAACATTTAACTTGTAAGAGATTGTTTTTACCATTTATAGTTAAGTACAATTACAGACCACCAGGCCAATAAATATCATCATCCTGATACATTTCAGATGACCTCAACATTCTTCAAATCCCTTTTTTTTTCATGTGATTTATCATGGTCAAAATTATGATCAAGCACAGTTTCCCCTATAAGCTAACAATTGAACAGATGAMAGCAGAGGATTGCCATTGCTGTTGTTTTTTGATATTGGTTTGGACTTTTATTGAGATTTTACTGAAAAGATAAAAAGAGTTTGTAATAATAATAACATATGTGGTAAATGAGCAGTTATACCTAATTTGTATGAAATGGCTGTCTGGCTCCAATTAAATAAATTTAAAATCAGAATTAATACAGAAATTTGCTAGACGCAGAGACAGGAAGATAATCTCTGTGTTCGTATCTGTGGTGCTAAAAAGAGGGCAAAAAAACATTTTCTTAAAAATACCAAAACTTTAGATTTTATTCTTAAGAAACCAGAGAAAACGTAAACTTTCCGATTAAGCAGCTAATGTGTTTTTTAAACTCAGTAATACCTGTCTTCTGGAAGGCCTCTAGCTGGTCGTTGGTGAGCTCCTTGATGGAAGCAGTGACAGATTTGAAGGCCCCCTTTAATCTCTTGCCCAGCACCATGTGGTCTGGCTCGGCTCTCAGACGGATACCATATTTGTCCTTGTCTGTTGAAAGTGTYAACTGTCGCACATTGAGCTCCTATGGGATTAAAAAAAAATAGTCAGACTATGTCTTCAATCATGCACAGTCGCGGTGTCCTAGTTCCCCACAGATATGGTTAAAATCCGATAATCTCTCTGTACCTACATSGGATGCATTTAGACAAAGCAGAGTTTAGGTAATGTGCGTTTSGTGAATATTCAGGCTAGATAAAAGTTTTGCAGCTGGAAAAGTTAAAAAATATATATTAGTGCATGTAGTAATAAATAGTTTTTATGTTCAGAAGGAGCAATTGCAAAGACATGAGAATAGGGCTACCGTGATTAGTCGACTAGTCACGATTATGTTGACTATTAAAATAGTCAACGACTAATTTCATAGTCAATAGTCATTTTTTTTACTTTGGTTTTCTCTCCAAACTGCTTTGACACCTTCCACTGCCACATCTGCCTTTCTGTCCTTGACACATATGCAC
>NW_013952424.1:499511-504873 GCF_001266775.1 Austrofundulus limnaeus
ATGTTTTTTTACAAGTGTATGTAAACTTTTGACCACAACTGTAGCTAAAATCTAATGATGCTTATATACAGTAATAGCAGCTGCATTCTGGCGCAATAAGCTGTATGTTTTATATTAAATTAACGTATGATCCGATTAGTCGATTAATCGGAAAAAATAATTGATTAGTCAACTATAACAATAATCGTTTGTGGCAGCMCTACATGAGAACCTAACTTTGTTGCTTCAACAAAATGACTAAAAACTAACAATAAAATAATATTAAAACTATGCAGATAAAACTATACGCATGCAAAGCTAAGTTTGCAGAGCAACAAATTCAAAAACCAAATCTAAACTGATCACAAAGAAACATTCACTCAAACAGGGAATGAGCCATAAAATGGAGTTGCTTTTTTTTCTCCCCTCTCAGTGAAACATTTCTCTGATCCAGTCCATATTTTATTCTTCAGCCAAAAAGCAGAGAAACCTGTGATACAATCATATCTGGTGAAACAATAGASATCCTAAATATAACCTTACTGACAGGCCTGCTATCCTCTCCTCCTTTCAGTCAATCACACTATTCAGGTTGAGGCAGAGTTCTGGCAGAGTTAACTTTTTGACAATGAGCACAGACAGGCCACCGCGGCAGGCTGAGTGATGAAGTTAAAAGGCAGCGTGGGTTGAAAAATCTGAGCTAGGTTACAAGATTCAATAAGAGCACTGATTTCACRAAAATAACCCGCTTATTTTCAGGATAAATTCGGTATTGTGTGTGTGATGACTTTGAAAGCGGTAACATACAGTGTACGGGCACATTACAATGAACTGGAGCCTACTGTCAGCACAAACAGTGACTCATCTGATATTCTACAGAGCATGTTGAGCTCAGTAGAGACTCTGCCATCAGAGACAACACCGAGAGGCATGTCAGTGAAGGAAAGCTGAGGAAAGCTGAAATTCAGATGGAAGAGCTCCTAGTGCCAGTTTGCGGATGACCTTTTCCATCCTGACATTGAGACTGTTCATCAAATGCATGTTTGGCCAGAAGAAACTGACGTACAAAGTATCATTTGTGCCATCAATGGCCTGACCAATGCGCATTTCTAAACTGCTGCATCTAGCATTTTGTAATGAACTTTAATGAAGGTCTATTTTTAAAGCTTTGTTACTCTTTAGCACAAAATCACAAAACCAAAAGTATACCAGTGTTGGTGTCTTCTGTAGCTCAAACAGACATTTTTCAGGAGTTTTAAACAAATCGCTTTATTAAATTAATTGCATCCCAAGCAAAAACTTAATGACACTTGATTGATACACAATGCACACTCTGAGTTCGAGAACTTCTCTCTGGGCTGCAGCTCTCCGTTTTGGTCAGATAAACCATGTTTACCAAGGTGTAGTGAAAACCTTTCCACCTGAGCAGAAAAGAAACATGCTGGTGGATAATAAAAGGCTTGAACAAAGATAAAGCCTGCAGGATCCAACAACAGCTCTGTTGTCATGTGTAACAACCTGTAAAGGTTAAGTCAACGGTCCTCAACACCATCATATAGAACCAAGAACTGGAGTCAAATTGTCGTCTAAATCACATAGAGCCCTTACTGGCTAAAGCCATAACAGAATTTCAAGAGAAAGTAATAGTAACAAACCCTATAGGTGACATATTTCTTGATAAGGAAAATGTGGAGGCAAGTAGCCAATGAGAATATTGAAACAGGCATTGTTCCAGCAGAACTGCCAGTTTATTTGCCCCCTGCAATTAAATGGTTTAATGATTAGTCTGTCTGATGAATAAGTATATTTTTTGCTGAATGATACCTACATAAAACCGGAGCTTTTATAATAAATCCAAACAGATTCCATTTTGCAGAAATTTAACGCAGAACTTTTCAAACCAACATAAGATTTTAAAGATGGAATATATATAATTGTTTCTGAATAAAGACTACAAAATAATTATTAGGTTTGTTTTATTTGGAGAAACATCAAAGCAATATCTACCTGATTCCATTTAAATATATCTTCATGTAAGCGAGGAAGCAAATGGGAATTTTTTCCAACATATCTGCTTCACACGCTTTTCTGAATGAGGCAGAAACTAATTTCCACTACGACTGAMAGCGTGTAAAGATGTACTTCCTCTGATGTTCACCACCCCTCCTCCATATACAGTCAACATGCTCTGAAGTGGCTCTGAAATCTGAACATGGTTCTAGGAAACGTTTCCTCAAACTGTATGTTTAACAGTACTGATCAAAGAACAGGAAATCAGCCAAAATAGATTCGAGCAAAACTCTTTATAGAGGAAAAGAACTCTGTCAACTTGCGACCCTACAGAGTTCACTTACTTCAAGAATGTATTTCTGCAGAGACTGGAGGTCTTTCAGGGCCTCTGGGTCTTGGTGGATAACTACCACCTCCTTCAGTGGGTACTGAAACACATAAAAAAATATGTTAACAGTGTACCACAGCATGTTTTGATGAATATAAATTAATTATTGTATTTTACAAACTAATCATAAGGTTTCATTTTTGCTAATTTAATGTTGGACTTGTGTTTTTTTTTTTTTTTGGGGCAAGTTTTTCAGCAAAATCCAGATTTGGTTTCAGTTTTTCTCTACAATACAAGAACGACAAAGTAAATGTAGTACAAAAAGCTTTACACAAATWAAACAAATAAAAAAATGCAAACAACTTCTTACTTAAATTTTGCTCCTCTCATAGTAAAAAGGCCTGAATTCGAATAGCGTTTTCACACTTCATTCACCCATTTGCACACACACTGATGGTAAAGTGAAGTGTCTTGCCCAAGGTCATGACGACTAAGACAAATAGATCAGGGGATCGAACCAGCAACCCACTGGTTACAGGACGACTCCTTTTAACCACTCTAACACAGCCCCCCAAGTACTTTGAGTGCACCTCGCGGAGCGGTGTTTAATGAGTTAATGGTGATATACCTTGACAGGCAGGGTCTTCCTGTCTCTAATCACTCTGCCCAGCTCAATCACAGACTGCATCTGAGAGACAGCACTTTCAATACGTTTGTCGATCAAACTCTCCCTAAAAAAACAAAAGAAACAAAACACAAAATGTATTAGAAAACAAATACTTCGTGTTACCATGTTATTAATAATTTGACCATGCTCATAGGTTCAGTAAAACAAGTGGAGCAGCTTATCCATTTAGTTATAAAGTGGGGTGCAAACTTACTACAGATGTAAATTAGYCTTAGGCTAAATCTGGTGCAATGCATCAAATGTTTTTATGTTTTAATTGCATATTGTCCTAAACAAACGTTCGACTCTCTTAATTACAAACTAAAATAAATACTCTTTAAATTTGTCACTAAATTCTMCAGCTGGTTCAGYCCAACTCAGCTGAACATCAATGACCACTAACTCAATAATCAAACAGTGTCCAGCTGTGGAGATGAGGAAGAAAGATAAAGATGTWTTTTTAAGTCTTAAAATTGTGGTGTATCTCCATCTGACAACAAATCAGACAGAACAAAGTATAAAGTACAAAAAAGTAAAACCTATAAAAAGGTATGTCACACTAGATATGAGTGCAAGAAATCGACAAATTTTATTTAAAATTTGTTTAATTTGTTTAATTTGCTGAACAAACATCTGGACAAAAAATAAATATGAATTAAAAGTGACTGTTTTGTAAATTTCTGCATTGGTTACATATAAGTATTTATCTACAGTTGCTGATGCTGAATGTTCGAGTGTTTTAATATGAACCAAAGGTTTGTAAAGAATTTCAGGTGAAACTTTCTTCAACACATGGGTTTCATTTATGTTTAAAATGCACCATATAACTGTCCTTTAKTTGCAATTGTAGCAACACTTTTTTATATTTATTCTGTATTCTCAGTAACGCTTTTAGCTTTCTCACTGACAGTAATCCTCACACTGTGACCGAAGGTGAATAATACATTAAAAATGATCATCTCTGAAGAAAACACAATATATTAATGTAGGGTCTGTGCTCCAAATAAATACACACCCACTTTAGAACCATCTGCCTATTTCAGGAAAATCTATTTCTAAGACAAAATGASACCTCCACCTCTAAGTTAAAATACAAAGTTGAACAAGAAAAATGAGCTCAAATAATAGGATTACAACCCTTAATTCATTTGGTCATACAGTGTACTCCTTCACATGTATACAATGTAGGAATAAAATGAAAAGGCAGAGGCACCAGGGACAGTCAATCATTTAATGAGGCGATTGGGGGAGCAGCTGCTCCCACCACCTGATTGGTGGCTGACCTTTGAGGAGGGTGATGTAGTCCCATCCAACGGCAGTAAGGACAAGCAGCTCATAAAGCAGCAGCACTAAGYGACAGGCGAGATTATGTGAATCGTTTCGCAAACCATCTTCCTCGTGCAAAATCAAATGGCTATTTATTTATTCATGTCAGAATTTCTTTTTTTTTTTCTCAATAGTTCAAAATGGTCTAATTAAGTTTGGGCAATTAAAAATTCATCCCAGGCTTTTCGAAATGGATTAGACACCAAGCCACACGTTTTAGTGAAGTCAATGAAGTGAAGGGAATGAAATCATATTTCATCAGCAAAATCCATTCTGTGGGGCAAAGACATCAGACAGTGTCATTTCTATTCTGTGGGAGTACTTCTCCGTATCTGCTTTGGGTGCACACAGAGATGAAACGATTGGAGGTCATCGCCAACTATAGGGCAGTGTAAAAATAAACAAATAAAAATTCTTGGATAATTTACTACTGTCACATAAAAACAAAGAGCTTACATCTGCAAATAGACAACTGAAAATTAATTTTCAGAAACATCTCATTAAATTATTAATAACTGATTAGAAAGTGGGGAATAATAAAGTGATTCACTGCAGAAATGAGCAAGGTTAGGATAAAAAGAAATGTTTACAGTCATTTACAAACTACTGTGGTCTGATCAGATTAAAAAGCYTCCACTATGGCACTCTTACTTTATGGTACAGCTGAAAAAAAGCAAGGTCACACACTGAACCTGATTAGACTTTAAATAAAGCAGTGGATAACCTGTGAGTAAAGGGGCACATACCAGGGGAGTATGGTATGTTTGCTGAGTGGCAAGAACAGCCATTTAAACTGCATGACCTATGTTATATTCACTTGGTTGAAAACCAGCTTCAGCAGGAAACAGAACTGCTGAAGAGTCCTCGACCAAGACATTACAAAACTCTGTAACTGATCTGAGTGTGAAAAAGATAATAAGCAAAAAGATCCACTGAGGCAAGAAACAGTCTGAATATATGGAGCACCGAAAATTATATAATTAAAAAGAAAAGCAGAAGTACCTAGCCAAATAAATACACTTAAAATGGACCAGTTAATTTAAAAAAAGTTT
>NW_013952424.1:504883-515689 GCF_001266775.1 Austrofundulus limnaeus
TCCATGTGCAGATTGATTGTGCATGCCTGCATCTGCACATTTTCTTGTTTTATTTTCTCCATATTTGAGATACAAAAACAAACTCATACCTAATAGTATTTTTTTTAGTTTAGAGCTGACCAAAATAATTTTAAAAGGTTTATAAAAAAGATCTATGCATGTTAAACTTCTGTTTGATACATTTCTGAATGTTTTTTGTTCCAACCTGACTTGAGGCAGCATGAGGTAGTGGATGCTGTTGGTGTCCTTTTCTTCAATAGATGCAGGGTCAATGAGGTGACGCAGATTTTGGTACATCATTTCTGTAATGAAGGGTGTGAAAGGAGCCTGGAGAAACAGCAAGCAGACGTGAGAGAGGGGAAGAAAGGGGGAAAAGATTATTAAACTGTCTGCTCTGCACGGTTAATTTGCATTATTTAAAATAAAAGATCTGAAAGTCTGGAGATTTTTTTTTTTACAATCACTGGGTGCAAATGTTTTCAACAGAACTGAAAAACTGCAAGCATTTCTCTAATGAAATTTTCTCCAATTTTACCACAGCTAATTAATTTGATAGCTCACAGCTGATCTGTATTGAAATGGGTTATGCTAACTGCCTCTTAGCGTGCCTCGCGGCACACATGCAAACACCTTCAATCATGTGTTATAAATAAAAGCTCCCACATCTCATGCATAATTCACAAGCATAACACCACACTCGCAYACTACTTCCATACCAGTCTTTGCTTTATTTTCTTGCACACACAAAAGAAAAATGAGTAGAGTCCCCCCTCTTGCAATCGCCTGTCTTTTTTTGTGCAAAAACCAAATGACTCACCATCAGCCTGCACATGGAAAACAGAACACCGAAGAGGGTTTCCAGCGCCCACAGGCAGTCCTCAGTGCCACTCTCTCCCTGAAAAGTTCACGAATACATCCACAAGTTCTTTCACTTTGGAGAAGTAAAAATATTGAGATTACTTTGCAGATATTTGCACAAGATCCAATTTAACCAAATGAAAACAGAACAGCCACAAATTTACTGCTGTAAATGTTTCATAATAATGAATAATTTTACAGAAGTTTCTATTTGCCTTCCTGCGAGGATAAAAATGTTATTATAGACTGTTTGACCTTCAGTACATGTTAGCTTTATGCCCCGCAGCAACAGAAATAGTGATAAAAATCTTTTTGAACCATAATCTCACCTTCAAGCGGCGTCTGTTGGTCCTGACGTACCAGTTGGTGAGCATGTCCACGAACTTGACCAGGCGAGGCACCACAGTGTACAAGCGGTAACCTGTAACCAGAACCAACTGTTTTAAGCACACTCCAAAGAAACAACGCAAACTGCCTGCAGATTAGGACAAATATTTATTAAATAAAAACAAAACTAATATCTACTTTAATAAAAAAATGGCAGCTGGTTAAGATTAGTGTAAAGCAGTGAAGATAAATCCTAAAAGTGATTCTAATTCAGTATGAAGCAACTCACCACCCATCTCATCCCTGAAGAAATGAATGAGGGACTGTGTGAAGGACTGGATCCACTTGTCCATGATGTTGTCACTCTGTTTTGTTGTGTTTTCATTGTACAGGAACTGAATGTTGTCCTCCTGAGAAATCGTTACAAAAAGGACAAACGAATGTCACAACACAAACATACATAAAAAGCAACATCAATTTCTGATTGATGTAAAAAAAAGTCTCCAAAACAGCAAACATGTCTACACCTTTGACTACGATGTTTAATAAAGCCTTCTACTACAAATGCATTGTTCACAACTATTTCATATGCTTTCTGTCCAAGTTGTTGGTTTTTAAAAGAAGTCTCTGAACATGAATAGTTTTATCTGATGAGGTATTACAGCCAGGTTTAATTACATTTTCAGTTCAAAAGGAATTAATTTTGACAAATGTACCTTTTGTAGTCTCTGTACGTTCTGCACCAAAAAGCGGTAGGCATTATACCACGGCAAGAAAACATCCTTCAACACGTCTCTCACACCCTCCTCTTTGAATCGCAGATTCTCTGCTCGCACAACAGGTGAGTTAATGAGGTACAGTCTACAGAGAGAGAGAGGGGGCGGGGGGGTTCTGTGAGTTTAGATTCAGTTTATTTAACCAGGAAAAAACCTTACTGAGATTTTTTTTATTTCATTGTCAAGAGTACCCTGGAATAGCGGGAATGGCAAAAAAAATCCAAGGTGAACATAAATGATTTCTGATCGAATGAAATGTTGATGAGCACTTGGTGTGTTTGGTGATTTTCATTGCGAGGACACACACAGATGAAAACAGAAAAGTGCAGACGTGTTGTCTCACCTAAACGTTCATCTCCTGTTTGTTTAAAATGGTAAACAGATTGAACTTGTAGAGGCGCTTCATCAATTTCAAAGTTTCAGTAAAGGGGTTTACACAGCAGGCCATGTTCAAAAATGTTTTGGGGGCACAATATTAACACTGAGGTTGTCTGTATAAGTGTAAGAACAAAGTGACTCTTTTCTGTTGCGAAAAGATTTTGTGTCAGCTCACATACTGATGAAATAAAGTCAATGTTATTTTTAGCCTTTTAGGTAAACTGGTGATGTTTTACATRTATAAAATTGTTTAGAATATCTTTATCAAGGACTGATGATGAAATAGGAATGTGTAAACAACAACTAATTAATTGGAAAATAGAAATTCCATTTTAAATGAAGGGATGTATTAAATAGCTACAGATCTGAGAGGCATTTAAAACAGAACAAATAACTATCAGGTATTAATTTTATTAATGAATTATACACTAGGAATGTTAGAATAAATATATTGTAAATATACTGTTGCGTCTTCTCCAGGTTTGGAACATATTCACAGAAAAATTGAGCAGTGTAAACCTTTTCTTCAGAACAGGTTTTGTTGCTGCTCAACTCATCATATTAGGTGAACTTTAAGAGATTTTGCTTAAAGAAACTAATTGAAATAGGGCCTGGAATGAAAACTAATTGATATCTTCTTCTCTTCAGTTTATAAGTGTGCTCTTCTTCAGTGTATATGCTAGCATATGGTGTAACTGCAAAGTGTTTTATTAATAAAGGCCATATGTCCATAGCACTCTGGTTGCTCAGGGCAAATGAGAAAATGTATTAAGGGGGACAAAATGATTAAAATTGCATGTATCGTGCATGATTGTGTACATACTCTATGTAGACATGATAATGTAAAATGTTGAGGGTTTATAGTCATTCAAGATTTTTAAGCTTGCTTGCAAAGGACCTGAGGTAGCAAACGACGCTCCAACTTGCATGCAAGCATTAACACTTCAGGGACACAAGAACTCTCCCATTCAAGCACAGAGCTGACCTGAGGGCATCGGCTCCATAGTTTTGCACAATCAGTTGTGGGTCTGGGTAGTTCTTCTTACGCTTGCTCATCTTCTGCCCATCGCTGCAGGGATAAGTCGAACAAAGGCATTATTAGACATCCACATGCGTGCATGCACGCACAGAGGAGCATGTTGGAAACCATGCACTTGGTAATCAAATTAGTCAAGTCCTTCCAGGTCAGCAGGCCTTTGAGCTCAAAACAACAGTAAGATCTCAGAACTGAGAACAAGCAGCGATGTTGTGGAGCATCTCTTTAAGGCGGCACACATTCAATAATAAAAATTCTCTTTATAACACTAATCATAACCATAAAGCTAGCAAACCATTTTGCTATGAAATTAAAGTTCTTATGTTTAACATTTCAGTTAAATGTAAAATGTATACTTTTATATAACAGTCAAAAATATCACTTTGAACATTCTGACTTATGAACCCTTAGCTAAAGTAGTATACTTGAAATTCTTTTTAATAAGTATACTTGAGTGTAAGTTTAAGTATATCAAGTATACTAGGCACCAATGTACATGTAGTGTAATAGAAAGTATATTGATTTACTTGTTCGTACTAAATTGTGACTTTTAAAAAGTTCATAAAATGTATACTTTAAGTATAGTTATGTTTTTTTAAGTTTATAAACTTACCAAAAAGAAGTATACTTTAAGTACATGTCATTAAGTATACTAAAATATATAAAAGTGCAGTTCCCTAAGTGTACTTTTATTTACYGTGTACACTGATAAAAGYATACTAGCAGTTTACTAACAAGTATACTTTTAGGACTAAATTGGCCCACAATAAGCTTATGAAAGTATACTCAGAAGAATACTGAAAGTAATCTAAGCACATTTTTAGTTTAATCATGAAATATACTACAAATAAACCAGTCTGTGTGAAAATGTACTTTCAATGTACTACTGAAGTCTATTGTGGCCAAAAGTTTAAACATTTAAGACTAAATATATTTGAACTTTTTGTACAAGAAAAGTATAGTGTAAGGTAAACTTGGCTAAGTACATAAAAATTAAAATGGAAGTATACTTTTATTTATTTATTTATGTATTTATTGTAGTTTATAATTAGTATACTTAAAGGATACTTGCATTTACAACTTTTTGCTAAGGGAAGTCATGCACTAAAAATCACACAAACCATTTAAAATTCATTTTGAACTACTTGTGATTACTGAATGTTTTGATTTGACAGAAAATAAATACACATCTTTACACAAGAGTGATTTCCATTTTCAAATCAAAGAGAGTGATTAAAATGTTTTCTGTAATCGGTGGCCTGACCTGGCGAGCACCAGTCCGTTAACAATCACATTCTTGAATGGTGGTTTTCCAAACAGTGCTGTGGAGAGGACCAGAAGGGTGTAGAACCTAAAGAAACAAGGGACRGAGTCAGGAAAGGTTTAAAGAGTTCATTCTCAGCTTCCTCTCTGTCCATTCATTTACTAAGTCCAGCTCTTCTCTCATCATCATCAGTCCACATCTATCCCTCTCCACAACTCTTATGAGCCAAATGAAGCTCAGTTTACCATCCTCTGGTCTGATCAATGCCTTCAGCGATGAAGTCTGCAGGGAAGGAGTCCTCAAACTCCTTCTTGTTTTCGAATGGGTAGTGAACCTGGGCGTAAGGCATGCTGCCGCTCTCAAACCAGCAGTCAAACACCTCCGGAACCCTCCGCAGCACACCTTTACCACGTCGTGATGGGACTGTCAGACTGTCAATGCTGGACAGAGAAATGAGAAAAGGGGAACGCTGTTGAAATTGTGCAAACAGTTTGAGTTTTATCCAAAAAATTTTAGATACCGTGCCAATGATACTATAATAACTGATTCATGTTCTGAAAAAGGAATCAGCTTTTAACAGTAAACTGTCATGTTGTGCCTTTTGTACGCTACTTGGGGGGAAAAACTAATTACAAAAAAAAAAAAAACACCTACAGATAAACACTGAAGCAGCTTCTCTTTGGAAACATGATTTTGGGTAACAAAAATGAGACTGCTTTGTAAAAATAAAATACAAAAGAGGAGCAGAATGAAAAGTGCATTTTGACTAAACCTGTATGTCATTTTTGCAGATTTAAAGTGTTTTGCTAAGCTGGGTGGTCCGCTATTAAACATCATAAAATGTGAAGTGGTCTGCCATTAAAGGTAAAAGCTATTACCTGTAATAGCAGACCACTTCACGTGTTCTAATGTGGCTGACAGTTTGCCCAGCGTAAATGATCCATTTACACCTTTAGTAAATAATTTACTCTCCAGTTTCTCTGAGCTCTTTGGAGAGATCAAACGCGTGAGTTCTGTTCTAGACAAACACCTGAATGTGGAATCATTCTGAGCTTTTATGTGAAGGCAACCTTTGGTGAATAATGGTCAAGTCTCATGCAGCTGAAAAGCAGCAAATTGTTCTGATACCAAAAAGCACAACGGTTTCCAGCTGGTTCTGGGCTACACCTGCAACTACAGCACTTCACCCACAAGACCTCCTGATGTTTAGGCAGTTTTAATACGTCTCTGGCACCACGTTTTCAGAAAAGGCTCTTGGATTAACTTGGTTGTGCTRCTTTCTGGCATGACTGGGCCTCTCTAAAGCGGGTGGTTGCAAAAACATACAGTATTCATCAACTAACAAAACTCTTCTCTAGTTGCAACATGGATGCAGTATTTTAGCTTCTGTCTAACTTTAACAAAGCAAAATACTAAATCACAGGGAGAGCCCTTATGGGTATATTAGGGAGAAAGTCATTAAGGCATAATTAAGCTCCACTTTAGAGGAAGGAGCCTAAATCCTCAGCTTTTTATGCAACTTAAACCAGTTATTACGAAATGCACCACACTAATGGGTGACTGTTACTCATTTGCATGCAAGACAATTAGGAATTGCTTATAACACTGTTTTAAAATAAAATTAATAAAAGAGCTTCAAACCCTACATTATGCACTTACTTTTCTCCTGTTTTACATTTTCTTATTTCAAAACACTTGCAGACTGAAACACTAAACAAGCAATAAGTTATATTTTCTGTTTGTTTTTACTTATTTATTTTAAAGGTTGTTAAAATCATTTCCATCCCTAAATGTTGTAGCCCTTCACAAAAGTCAGTCACAAAGTGTAAATGCAAAAAAAATATCACGAGGCGTAGACTCCASTGCACATATAGATTGGGGAAATTAAGAAATCCCACTGACAGATGTTCAAACACTTATTTAAWCCATGACTCACCTTTCCCGATGCAGATCTGTAATTTTGACTCCAGTTAGTTCCTCCAGCTCAGCAATGGAGCCGATACAAACCACCTGAAAATGCACACAAGAAAAATACACACGGTTAGAAATGGCTATATTATTATTAAAATTTTACTAAATTCTAAAATAATTTAAAATTACTTGAATAGGTCCAGAATTGTATGTTTTCCCACAATTAATTTGGTTAAATAAAGGAAAGGAAGGGAAAAATTAAATCACTATTAACCTCATTAACAGTTCAGCAACAATTAATAGCTTTTGTCGGTCTTTCTAAAGAGATAGTTGGACAAATATTTTTTGTTTGTTGGTAAATAATTCAGTCTATTCAGTTATAAATTGTTGCATGAGTGTGTGTGGATGAGTAAATGAGGGCACAGATGTTGTATAGCGCTTCGCATATCCTGGTTGGATATAAAGGCGATATATAATTACTGTCCATTTACCATGCAGGATAAACCCGCTATGATTACAGTGTGAGGTCTTAAAGGCTTCCTCATTTACGTGGTTTATTTTATTTAAACTAGAATAATTTGTCTAATAACAGAAAATTACTAGGCAATAATCTAATAATCAACAGTGCCTGGTTTTAGACTCTATTACTAGTTTATTGCATTTAGACGTTTACATCAGAAGCCAAAAGTAGGCCGTCTTTAACACACTTCCAGAGTAACTTCACCTTACAAAGTATGATAAAGTGTGTTATCTGCCCTCCTCAGAGAGATAACCTGTAGGCTCTGCTCTAGTTTTACCATAGCACCAGGTAAAGTGGCCCAGATACAGCCCGGCGCACCACAACATATAAGGAAAGATTATTAAAAATAAAATAGTATGAAATAAAGCAACCAGCACAGAGGGAAAGTGAGCAAATAAGAGACAAGGAAGCATACAATCACACTCAAAGAAACACAGACATGCAGATGCTTACAGCTTTAGACAGTTTGCTACTTAGGGGTGTGTGAAGGAGACACCAGGGAGTGCAAGTGCTCTGGAAACACTCATAATGCTATTTCCAGCAAGCAGGTCGTTCGCCGTCCCTCTTTCAGCCAGGGGACCAACGCTTCATTTTTCAAACGCTCAAATAACCCAATTGTGACATCTCTATTCAGTTCAGTCTACTTCATACAGTCAGCCAAGTCTGGCAACAGATATTCATCATAAAACGAATATTTACAGTTTGGCATGCTTTGCAAAAGCTCGTGTATTTTTTCCCCACTTTCAAAAGTAATKAATCCCATCTCCTCTTGCTCTCCTAATTTTCTCTTTTTGCCGTTAAACCTCAGTAACTGTTTGTCTTGAACACCTTTGAAGTTGCTTTAACTGAACTGAAACCAAACAACATWTTAAATCGTGTTTATTTGCTGTTTACATTAATGAATCATTCATGTGTGGAGTTTATGGAGGCAGTCTGTAACGGTGCCTGAAGGGAGTTGATTCTGATTTCAGAACAGAGTTGCACTACACGCTTTGCTTTGACATCGTGGTCACCTTACTCTGCAATAGCAGAAACTCTCCTCCACAAGCCTCCACACACACAAGCAGTGGGTAAGATATGCTAAATTATGGAAGTGTCAAAATGGGGTCGGCAAGATAAAATTTCACACTGCAAATTTATGAAAAGAACAAGATTTTTTTTTACTCATGCAACAGACTAATCTTTTTGAAAAGTCAAAAGACAATTTTCTCACAAAACCCATTTTGATGATTAATAAAAAAGTGTAAACAGCAGAGAGTTCAACTTTTCAACAATGTCCTCTCATGCTTAGCTCTGACGGAGCTGCAAGTGCTGCGAACAAGACACATAAAAAGAATCTTGGCCTTTGGTCATGACACAGACAAAATGTGTGGTTCCTACAGAGAACTAATGCACGACAGTAATTTTTATTTTTTGTGTGTGTGTTTCAGTTTCTGACCTCCTCATAGTCATCGCTGACCCAAAGAGGGATTGGTGTGCCCCAGTATCGATTTCTGGAAATCGCCCAGTCTCGTGCGTCTCTTAGCCAGTTTCCAAAACGCTTGTCCCCCACAAACTCTGGAACCCTGCAGAAAGAAAAATCAAGATAGTTTTAAAATGCTTCTWCGGAAGAAATTACTAACACTAATTTCTAGTTACATTTTCTCTTTGTTTTTCCCTCTTTTTCTATTTTCTCTTTACTTAAAAAAATCACTGATGATGAAGAAATTAAGAAACTAATATTAAGTTCTTTTTTTCTACTGAAGTGATTAAAAAAAGAAATTACTAACATAACCAGTTTAGGTTGTAGTGAACTCTTGCCTAGTATAAGGACAAAAATACTGTTTTTGTTTGTATTTGAGCCTCCTAAAACAACCCAATGATGACTTCATGAAAGTTTAATTACGATTTGTCCTGTAAGTCATGGGGATATTTTACTAAAAGATAGACAAACACGTGTGCAAACACATTGGCAAAAAAAAATATCTTCACTTTTTAATAAATATCCTTAAAAAAATAGGGTGGCAACTTGATGCAACTTATCTCAAAAGGTGAACAGCCCCTCCAAGGTATCTTCCTTTTGTGTTTACAGTCTTATCTCTTTTCTCCTTTTCCTATTTACTTCAACTGATTTCTTAGCTTTAATCCACCAGTCTTTTCCTCTTCCTCTGATTTTCCCTGTCCCTTACTCTTGCTGCACCAGGCCATGCTGTRCAGGAGAACAGTGCAAGGGGAGTATAAATCGTGCCAGGATCCACACGCTAAGCAAAGAGTTCATCAATTCCCATTTGTAGGAGGCATTTCTATTTAGGCCCCTAATATATCAATTTAATGATTTTTTTTCTTCCTACAGCAGCTCATCATCAAGTCTCCATCTTTTACCCTCTTTTTTTTCAGTTCATGCTAAACAAAGAATTTAAAGCAGGATGTTCTGTGCTCAAAACACAGAGGAGTTACTTAAGATATACAGACTCYAATTATAAAGCACAGTCAGTAGGATTGGAATGAAAAATATTCAAAAACAGAAGTTATGTTCAGTAAAAAGGCTRATTAGGAGGATGAGAAAATTACAAAAGGAGAGGAATAAAACATAATGCTAAGAGTCTCCCTTATAGTGGGTGTCCCATCACAGCTAAGTAACTAACAATCGAAAGCWGGTCTGTCACATTTTGATTGTGGTTTTAACTCTTCTAAAATAGAAACATGGCACAGATGTATTAAAGGTTGCATTTTTATCAAAGGTTTTTTTTAAAGCAGCAAAGACGCAAATGATGAATCCTAYAAAACTTTCCTAACTATGGTAGTTAAAAAAAAGTATTTCCGAGAGCAACACTTTTTAAATTTTATATAATATCATCAAGTAAAATTTTAGACCGTAAGCAAAAAAGATCAAGGTTATGACTACCATGCACTGTGTTGCATCCATTCACTCTCTGAGCTTCTGGATATCATTAAAGGAATTTAGAATTTAAAATCTTACTTCTGACACACAAAGCTCTCAACAACCAAGCTCCATTTTATATTAAAGATGGTATGTTCCATATTTWACAAACASAGCATTTTGCTCACAGACTGCAGGTTTACTTGTGGTTCCTAGAGTTTCTAGAAGTTGAAWGGGAGGCAGAGCTTTCAGTTATCAGGCCCTTCTGTCCATGAGGCTGATGATCTGTCTTCTTTTACAATTTGAGACTTTCCCTTTTTGATCAATTCTATAGTTAGGGTTGGCTTGGGTTACMAAGGTYGCCCTTTGTCRCAGATTCTGTTYKTAACTTTTATGGACAGAATTTCTAKGCGCAGCCAAAGTGTTGAGGGGATCCTTTTTGGTGGCTTTAGGATCGCGCCTCTGCTTGYTGCGGATGATGAGGTCCTCGGACATCTGGTTAAGATGCCTCCTGGACGCCTCTGTGGTGAGGTGTCCCGGGCACATCCCACTGGGAGGAGACCCAGAGGAAGACCCAGGACACGCTGGAGGGACTATGTTTTTTGGTTGGCCTGGGAACGCCTTGGGATTCCCTCCAGAGGAGCTGATCCAAGTGGCTGGAGAGAGGGAAGTCTGGGTCTGTCTGCTTAGGCTGCTGCCCCCATGACCTGACCCCGGATAAGCGGAAGAGGATGGATGGATGGATGGATGGATGGATGGATGAGCTTGGGTTTCCTAGTATCCCTTAGTCATGCTACTATACGCTTATATTTCTGCAGGTCAAACTGATCACACCATTCCACTAATGTCTTTACTTGTTCTACTGTTCTTGTTTGT
>NW_013952424.1:516389-526094 GCF_001266775.1 Austrofundulus limnaeus
AGAGGGAAGTCTGGGTCTCTCTGCTTAGGCTGCTACCCCCATGACCTGACCCCGGATAAGCGGAAGAGGATGGATGGATGGATGGATTAGCTTGGGTTTCCTAGTGCCCCTTAGTCATGCTACTATACGCTTATATTTCTGCAGGTCAAACTGATCACACCATTCCACTAATGTCTTTACTTGTTCTACTGTTCTTGTTTGTATTTAATTATTTTGATCAACATCTTTTATTTTTCTTCGTCTTTCTTCCCATAAAAAAATACAAATGGACCAGCCATTTTGTGCTTGTCTGTGTTGCTTTGCTGTACTGCACCAGCACCTTTTAGATAAGGACCTTAAAGTGGTGTGTGTTTGTCTCAGACGCTGTACATGTGTGTCCTAGCATCTTCACCTTCCTTGCGGCTACTCATTCATCTTGGTTTGACAGTCCCATTACCAGAGGCAGCTACTGTGGCTCAGAAAAAGAGTCCTGGGRGCACCATAGGTAATACCACTTAACAAAGCCATCATACTGAAACATAATCWTTTTWAAAAATTACCACTGTGATAATATTTTTTCATTTAAAATATCTACACTATAATGAAATGGTTAGATAAGGAACTCCAGTTTCATATTATTAAAAAAATAAGTAAGTCATTGCAAAACCTTTTTTAAAATTCATCACCATTCTTCACATTCAAAGATTCTCTTCCCAAAGATGGATGTCCTTCATCAACAGGCCAACAATGTAATACAGTGCAGAGCAGGAGCTGTAATTGTTTTGGGACTGCATCTGCTTCCTGGTCTCACTCAAAGCATTTAGGACCACTTGCATGGTAAAATGGCTTTTTAGTCACTTAACTACAAGCTAATTCTTTTTATTTATTTATGAAGTTTATTCATTTAAAACACAACATAAATTCAACATACAAAAATAAATAAATAAAAAAGTCATAAATTCAATGAAAGGCAGCAGCAGAAGAAAAAAAAATCTTTTGATTTCTGCCCCTTTTTCTCAAATAAATAAATTCAATCAAAAAATCTTCAATTTACAATGTACAACAAAATTAAAAGAAAAACGATAAGGGTTTAATTCCTTCTTGAGTAACAAGTCATGCCTTATACATTATATTTTACATTATTAATTATCACTTGGTTCAGAAAACTGCTTACCAGTAGCTTTTTCCATTGCACTCCAGAAGTTTGTCCACTATGTCCTCAACTCGTACGAACCAACTGGGAACGGCTTTATAGATCAGGGGTGTRTCAGACCTGAAAAAAATAAACACAATAATCCAGTTCAGAAAATCAAATGCTACATTAAACTCAATAAGACACAGAAAATCAAATGAAATTTATGATTTACTTCTTAGCTGAGTAACTCAAGAGTTAATAGTTACATAAATGGTAGAAATCCTATAAATTGTATAGGATGGTTGCACATTTAGGGTTCTGCACAGTATCTTAGGACTGCATTCTCCCCAACGAGTGTGGCTTAAAAAGATTGTTTAATTTCAACTACGTTTTTTTTCTAGTGGCTATGTGAGCATATCTCTGCATATGTACTGAGGCTAATTAATCTCACTCAGGTTAAACTGCAGCTGCTTCATGATAAAGTCGGATTTAGGCAACTCGAAATTAAAATGTTTGTGTTTCAGGATGAGCCCTATGATTTTAACGTGAGGTGGCACCTTGAGAGGCAGCAGGTCAATTGCGAGTCCAACACTGACTCTGTTCACCAAAAGCCCATCAAAATTCAAGCCTCAACTACTGTGCAAAACCCCTTTTATGACTTCCAAGAGGAGGTGTTCACAGTTTAATCAGACCAACATCTGTGACCTCTAACCTTCATTTCCAGTAGGGTGGAATAATCTACCCTGCAGAGAAAGTCTCAAAGTAAAGCTGTTCGTTTAAGTGAGTCAGAAGAAGGCAGGGCAGGCATAGTTTAACGTTTAAAATGGATTATGTACACGTCTCACCTCCAGCAGAAAGGGTAGTTGTGTTTGTATGAGCTAGAAGTGACCAGACGTCCCTTTTCCTTCAGGAATTTAATAATGTTCTTGTCTGCATCCTGAAAGGGAAAAAAAATTAAAGAGATTTATTGATAAATGAATTCTTCAATGCCAGCACAGCTCCAAAAGACCCATGAGTACCACTGCTCTTTAATGCTGCAAGGTGAAAGCTCCATGAGTCAGCAAAATGCTTTTATACMTTAAATTGCTTTATAACTAGACGTAAGATCTATTATGGGTATGTTTTATTTAATAGAATTCTTAATGTAAATATTAAAAACTAATTTATGAAAAACTTTTGTTGTGAAACATTTGTGACAGGGGAAATAAGTTAGAAAACAAAATAAACCAAACTCATTTTTTCTCACAATTGCCACACTCATTTGCACTTTAACACGTTTTTATTTGCTTTACATCAAACAGGTTTTGGCAGTCAAAGCTTATTCAAGCAGTCAATGCAACAGTATGGAAAAAAACATAAAAATATTATGAGCACCCTTTTTATTACATAAAATGTCAATATACTTTACCCATTTAAACACCTATAAATTTAAAAAAAATCTAGTATACTGCACACTAAAAATGTATTAGCCCTATATTTATTTTTTTCCCTTAGTCACTCCTAAAGTTTGTCATTTACTTTAACACAGATGAAATAAGCTGTTGTAAGTTCTTCCAAAGAGTCTGAGAATTCTTGAACAAACCTTATGCAACCTTGAAAAAAAAAAAAAAGAGTCAAGTATTGCAGCCAAGGTCACAGCCTGCCTGAACAAATGACAAATATCACCAAAGGAAGAAACGGCATGTTTTCTTATGCAGCTCACAGGTTAGAATAATCTTTTATTCAATAAGCCAACTGAGTCATCACAAACAATTTACTTTCTTTGAACCAAGCTTAGTGGAAGCTCATAAATACGAGTTCTCTCATCAAAGTGCTTTGCAGAACCATCTTGAACCGGAATTCTTTGCCAAGACATTTTTTTTTAATTTCTCTCACTTCAGTCTGCACATTTATTCCTCCACTCCAAATTTATTTTTAAGACTGAAAATAAACTAATAAAATTATGAGTATGATTTTTTTTAACCTTTTTAACCAGTAAAATTTATATGAAATTTGCCTCCACACGAGTGGAAAAGGGAAACCGTTTCAAGCCAACTGAATGAGAATCAGAAGAGGTGTTGTGTGTTGGGCAACCAACAGATTATCATAGCAACAAAGTGTGAGTCAGCTTTCCAAGGACAAAGTTATCCATGATGAAAAAACAGGAAAGCAACTGCTCATAAGCTGAAAAAATAAAATCACTGATTCATTTTGTATGCACTCACTTAAATCTTTATTAGGTAACAGTAGTGTAACATTAGTGATCAACAGCTGTTTTGTTGAAACATTTACAATAAAACCGAGGRTCTACTTTATTTGCACTGAGCTGAGAGCTTTATAGTGAAGGCAGCGAGAGCTAAAACTTGAACAAGAGGTGGTTTGATGACAAAAAGTGAGAAACTACAGCACACAAAAAAGTGACAAAGGCATGACAGTGAGGCTGACTTGGCAGGAAAAGAGGTAAGGTAAATTTAGCTGGAGTACTGCAGGAGCAGGTGTAAAAAAAAGGGACTGAACAAGGAGAAAAGAGGGCTGCCAAACACAGAAATGAGAGGAGACAGGGAGAGCCAATAAAAAAATGACTGAATATGGATTTGAAAAATAAGGTGGAATTTTCCAGTAAAGGGGACCAGTAACAGAAAATCAGTAATGACAGAAAACAAGAGCATAATGGAGTTAATAATAAATTATAGCAGATCAGGAGGGCTAGATATTATGAACCTTATCTAATCTGCACAGGAAATCTAAAACAGAAGTCCCAAAAAATGATTGTAAAAACCTTACATTTCAGTCCTGATACTAGAGAAAACCAGTTAAAATGTGCTTGTTACCTCATTTTATCATTTCAWCAAAATTTGTGTTGCTCTTAATGAACATGTTCAACAATACCCAGCCCTATGAATAAGACAGATTTTTTTTTAGTCTCTGTAAGAAGAATGATGCGATMTCTCTCTGCTCCACAATGCACTGCTGCTTTTCTTCATGAGCTGCTTAAACATCCTACGGCTCACATCCTCGATATTTAATTATCTTTGGTAATTCCAAGCCTCTGTTCTTCTCCTTCCAGCAGCTTCCTGTAGGTTGCGATCTCTGCATCCAGCTTGAGTTTAATGTGCAGCAGTTCCTGGTAGTCTTGAAGATACTTGGTCATCTCCAGTTTGGTGTCACAGAGTTGGGCCTCCAGCTGGGCGATGACGCTCTCCAGACTGCCCACTTTATCCAAGTGAGAGACTTCCATTTCATCCAGCTGGAGCTCAAGGGCGGCGTTGCGAGCCCTCAGAGAATCGATCTGGCTCTGTATGTCTGACGCCTGATTATGGAAGGTTGTGATTTCTTCTTTCATAGTCTTCATGTGCTCTTCATTTTTGCCCGCGTGCTCCTTCAAGGTGTCAAACTTGCCCTTGTACCACTTCTCGGCTTCCTGGACGTTGCGGGCAGCAACAGATTCTATCTCTGCACGCATGTTGCGCAGGTAGGCGGCCAGGTCAGGACGATCACCATCCATGTCAGCAGAAATCTTTGCGTCCTCAATTTGCTTCATAAGGTCCTCCACCTCTTCATCGTGCAGCTTCTTGAGGAACTCGATCTCAGCCACGAGTTGCTCTATGCGCTTTTCGAGCTCCGCTTTCTGCAGGGTGGCACTGTCAACATCCTGGCGGAACTCCTTCAGAATCATCTCTGCTTCTTCTTTGAGCGCCACCTCCTCCTCCAGCTTCAGCCTCCACACTTCAACCTCCTCTTCGATGTAGCCTCGTTCAATATCTGCTGCTCCCTTTTCGTTTGTCAGGCTTTCAATCAGCTCCCGCACCTCCTTGAACTTGAGCTCGTACTCGTCTCCGAGGCCTGCGGGGCTTCCCTTATAACGGCTCTGCAGCGCTTCCAGCTCAGCTTGGAGAGAGGCATTTTTCTGCTCGAGTGCCTGGACCTTCGTAATATAACCTGCAAACTTGACATTGAGCTCTTGCATCTCCTCTTTCTCGTTGGCATGTTGTTGGTGTATCTCAGTCCCCAGCTCCACGGCAGTGCCACGATAGCCGGCACGCCCACGGCTGTCGTACGAAGATCCGCGGCACCGAGAAGGTGATGGACTCTGAACCCTGACTCTGCCACTGGAGCTGCTTACTTGCAAGCTCTTCTGGGTATATGATGAAGCTCTCATGTTGTGTAAAATACTGAGCTTGCTTTTCAGTTTACAGAAAAAACAAAAAACGAACTGCTCTGTTGCTTTCTCACACTGCCCACGTTGAAACTGGCTCTCTCGGATCCCCTCGGTGTTTTTATGTGGCAGTGAAGAATGTCTCAGACAGCCTTGAAACTCAGGCTATGTTTTAGCACATTTCTAAAGTGGATTATGACAGACTTTCAGATAACTGTGGCTGCATGCTCTTTATTAGTTAACAATGTACTGTTAGAGGCTAGGAGGGTCAAACCCACTCCCTAGCCTTGGCACAAACGCATGAAATAGTGGTCACATCATGCATGACTGCTATTTTTAACTCATTATCAACTCAAGATGCTAATGAAGTTGGTGTGAGGAACAGTGAGAGGGTGTCCAGTGTTATGATAAACAATGGCAAAATGCTTTGACAGGACATTCATCCAGAATCATAAACATTTGGAAACATTTTTTCATATGTAAAGGTGTGATAAGCATGAAATAAAATCATTGAAGTGAGACAAATTACCAGCTAGAAACAGAGAAGATAAAGAGTAGTCCCAGCAGAAAATGAAATGCCAGTTTAGAACTGCTATCAATATTATTGAGCCATTTATCCTGAGAATCATGCCTGCGGCTTTTAGAAAGAGTAGAATGGCTGAAACGTCCGCAGACTTAATCTTCATGTAAATGCATGACGTGTCACTCACTTTGACATACTGTCCTGCAAAGTCAGTGACCTCTGAAGTGAAGCAGCCTGAGGCGTCCACAGGGCAAATAGGAGACTGATCTCTCTGGATGATCTTGTATTCTGAACACACCCTGAAATCATCCTGCAGAAAGAAAAGAAATGCAATTTACATGCCGATTTAGTCAGTCTCGGATTGTTAATATTTAATGAATGTACTTTTTTTTCTCACTTCTTAACACAAAATGTGATACTAAGATCACATTATGTTATTGACTTAGCTCATATTAGGCTTTATTGCTATTAATATACGTAACTACAAAGCATAATGAAGCCCTCTGGAAACCTCTTCACCAGTCAAAGATATGTTATGACTGCACATTAAATTCCTTGTTGAGCTCGGCACTTTTTCCAGCACTGAAACAAGCACAACTGATATGTGGCAGCTGCGTATGAAAAATATGAGCACTGCCCAGCCCGAAATGTAATTTGTATTCAAACGCCCTGTCAGGATTCTAGATTGATGACTCATAGGGTCATTTCACATCAAGTCATAACAAAAATAAAATTTGAAAAATGCCGTTTGGCAGGCCCTTTTTTCCTTTTGCAGTATATCCTTGGAGCAGACGCATTCATATTTCAGCTTTTACTACCAAACGAATCAATATGAATATGACCGCTAACATAAAATCTGAAACCGAYGAAGCATTTAGATGCAAATTTGACCGAGATGCAGACGTGTGTGATTGACATAACTGTTGAGAGAGGAGGGGGAGAGAAAAAACAAACAAACAAACAAACATTGTCCTGTGGAGAASTGTTCACAGCAGGCTTCAGTCAAAGGACAATCCATCTGGCCTCGACAAGGACGTCTACGCTGTTAGTAATGACCCAATACATCTGACTTTATTGCACCAGCATCAACATGTTCATGAAGCAATATTTTACACAAATGTTTAACACTATAAAAAAAGCAGTGCAGCGTCTAGCCGGCCACATTAAAATGTATTCAATATATTATAGGACTCTAATTTCATCATTTTTATCATGTTATCCATTCTGTACTTTAACGAGGTTGAACAATTGGCAAAACAAGTAATCCCTGTAGTAAGAATAAACACACGCAAGAGGAGCAGAGAAAAATAAATAAATAACAGATACTCACAGCTCCAAAGTAAGGTGCCTGGTGGACCACGCCTGTGCCCTCTTCCTCCTTGACGTAGTTATCCRTCAACACCTGGAAAGCTCCTTTCTCCTCACACTTCAGTCAAAGGAGAAGAATTAAATAAAGTGTGGCAGAGGGTGAAGAAGTACAAAAAAAGGATACAGATCTATTTAAAGTCTGAATTCATGGTTTCCCTGTTCAAATGAGTCTCAGCTGAAACAAAGCTTCTCATCCGTGGGCATGTTMTTGATCTACTGTCCAACTTTTTTCAATAAGGATTATAACTGTGTGGATAAGAGTTACTATTAAGGGTTTTTTTTTTAATTCTTTGACTAATTCTTCTGCCACGTTATTTCTGAATGTGAGATTTATCTAAGTAAATGTATTGTTTATCTTTGGGTATAAATGTTTTTGCTACACACAAAGGGAACCAGAGGTAAATTTTACAGACTGAGATGAGACAACATGTCTCAYTCTAGCTTCGTGGTCAAGAAGATTCAAAGCCAGTGAATTCATTTTAAGATTTAACCACAAAGAGGAATTCAAATTAAGAGTTTAAGAGCAAAAATAAAGCAACAAAAAGCAGTACCAACCTTGGCAAAGTACTGAAARAGAGGTTTGTACTTTTTTCCTTTTAGGACTTTTCCTGGAAATCTAGAAACAGATAAAACACATTTAATTGTCATATGWGCAGAAGTTATTACACAATCAAAAGCTCCAACAACTTTTAGATGAAAGCCTAAAAAAATAAATGACCTACCAAAAAACATAACCACAATGCTAAAATTCACAGGCTTTATTGTTTCATTTTTTCTTGTCTTTATCCCACTGAATTTAGGCATCTTAAAAAGATAAAACTGCGTTACTTAAAAAAAAAACAACTTAGAGATATTATTCTTCTTTAAGCATCTTAATCAWTATAGATTCTCCTTGTTAAAGACAAAAGCTGTCTCAGGATCTCCAGACATTTCAATTAAAGGGACATTTTTCCATTGGYGCCTAATTATGTTGTTTTTAGATCTTTCAAATTAGGGTAGCACATTGTATAGGATTTTTTTAATGCAGCAACAGTGTGTAAAATATCAATGTTGAAAAGGAATGTAATAAATGTTAGTCCAATAAATTTCTGCACGATGAGTTGGTTGATACAATGAATGAACTATCTATCAACTTAGCAGCTAAAATGCTAAACATGGAGATTGTTGTGAGCAACGTGATGACAAATGAAAGAGAAGCAGTGAAAATGTGGTAATCTCAATATTCAATACCACATACTGCAGTTTTCCCTATTACCGAGCAGTTCTATGTCAAATATGTCTGTTTTTCTCTGCACAGAATTCTCCTGTAAAAGAAGATTTTCTAACCAAATTAAGCATTTCCAGTCAATATAACATTGTTGCTGTCTTATAAACTATCGGATGAGTGTGAATAATTTACAGCTAAATATGTTCTTCCAGATTCCAATACTGCGTGATTCTGCATCCATTATTCATTCAGGTGTATTCATTTCCCTCTGACTCACTGAGCTGGGAAACTGGGAGAATTATCTCCTTTCTGCTGCAACTTTATTTATGTTTCTAAAGTCTGGAAGAAAAGTCAACACAAACACACTGCAGAAAGAGTAAAATTCATGTTTGACATGTCAATCACCCTTTGCTTTTAACAACAACAAAATAACATATGCCAACTTCAGTCAATGGCTTTACCATAACTGACAAAGACAATTTAAAAATGTAAAAATAAAAAAGCAACAGCTGATTTGAGATATTACAGTGGATGTGTGTAGATATATACTGAACTGCACAATTACAGTCCTGATATGATTCCCTTTAAGAGGGAGTCTTTTAAAAGTTGAAGTTATTTATGTGGTCAAGGATTTAACCATGTTCTCCAACTTAAAGAAAAACAGTTGTACACTAAAACTAACAATGTACAATATATTACTCATCAGTTATGTTTTTTCTTTTACTTCAAGAGTCTTTTATACTCACTTGTCCAAGACTGTGTATTCACCCTCCGACTTAAAAAGAGCTCCCAGTCTGGCTTCCATCATAATGTAGGTCTTCTTTGTATCATTATCTTTAAAAAAAAAGCAATTGATGCATTTATTAGGTAGAAAACATGTAAAGCCTAAGTTTGCAACACCTAATTCAGTTTATTTAATGTTTCCTAGTGAAGATTAACCCAGTGTAGTCTTTGTTGTGCTGTGGACTTTAACAAGTTAAGATGAAGCCAGCAGAGTGTCAGGTGGAGCTCCTGGATTTTCGACAGTTTCTCTAAATATGTGCTGACCTTGAAGCAGACTTGTTGGGATGTTCARTCATATAAAGATTGACAACTGTCCTCAACGGTTTCTAATTTTTAACAATCTTTCTCACTGCAGAAGGATCAACTCCAATTTATTTGAAATTGCCCTTATGTCCCTTTCCAGATTAGAGCAACTAATTCGTCTCTGGGATCATCCTTCCTTTTTGATATTGTGTTAAATCAAAACGTTTCTGCAACTTAGTCTTATGGGTGTTGTGAAGGTGTGCTTGAATACTTTACTGTAAATTTTTTTCCCCACACAACTTTGAGATTTTAACTGAGTTAAATAATGACAC
>NW_013952424.1:526356-527889 GCF_001266775.1 Austrofundulus limnaeus
CACTGCTGATTACCCCTGTGTTTCTTCCCAGGTGTATTCTGTTCACTCATTAGTTTTCAGTGTATTTTAGTTCTGTCCTGTCTCTGTCTGATTGTTGGTTCATTGTGCTGTGTTCCCCTGCCTGTGATACAGTACCTCTCCGTGGTTCTGCTGAGTAACCTGTAAGTTTTGCTGCCTTCAGCCCTCTTTTTGTTCTTATTAAACCTTTTTTTGCCTTTTTGGATTTTTGCCTGTGCCCTGTGTTTTTCTCTGCTAGAATCTGTCAGTTAGTGCTCCACATGTATGGTGGGAGTGACTCTCAGCTACTACTACAACTTAGATTTAAGGGGGCAATATCATGTAAAATCAACTTTTTTGAGTTTTATATAATGTAATACTCTCATAAAAAAAACATGCCCAAAGCCTTGCTTTGACTCATTCTTGCATGTTCGAGAAATCCTGCAGTGATTTTAAGAAGCCATGCTGAGGAGCAAAACGACAGGTAGGGACCAGAAACACCCCTGGGAAGTGTCTTTAAGCCGAACTTCCTCATGGCTGGGCCCCCCACTTCCCCACACACCCCACCCATGACTCCTGCAGGCTCTCAGGTGAAACTGAAAGTGAAAATAATTGTATAGGTATTCTGGCTCTCTCTATCAAGAATGAGAACATCCTCATCTCTGAAAGAGTGACCGCTGGCCTGTAAATGAGTGAAAACTGCAGAGTTCTGGCCATTAGATGTAGCTAGTCTGTGTTGGGACATTCTTTTGAACAGAGAAACGTTTCATTAGAGAAGAACCCGTCCAGAAGACCTATACAATTTTCTTCTTTTTGATTTTTTACCTGGATTACTGAGATGCATCAGGACGCATTTTTTAAGTTGTATTACCTGGTTGGGAGCAGTGAGTTTTATTTATTATAATATATCAATTGTTTTTTATGATAACATGATACTGTTTAAAATTTCACTTGGGAGTAATTAATCAAGTAATCAAGTCTGTCTGTCTATATTTTTAACACAAAAGAGAGGGTAGAATTAATGTATAGAATACATTTTACTCAAGTTGAAAAGTACTAAAGTAAAAATGCCACAACAGTTTTTTCTTACGTCTTTTACATTTTGCAAAACGATTCAAGAAGTAATGCCTCTCGTTAATATGTTGTGAAACTTTAAAGGGAGGTGGAGGCGGTCATTTATTAAAGTCTGTCAAACTAATAGCCCTTGCAGAGTGATTAATGCATTTTACACAGACCCTATGTACAGTAAACAACGTCTCATCAAATACATTAAATCTCTGACAGAAAAAAACTCCGCATAATAATGTAGAGGTGCCACAAGATGCAGTTACAACCAACAACTGAGGAGAATTAAGTCAATGTTTGCCACCTAGCGTAAACCACAGACATTTTAGAAAATCAAGGGATGTAAGAAAAATCAAAAACAAGGGCAAGCTGAAAACAGCTGGCACAAGGGTTGTGCAAACATAGAAGAAGAAAACAGCAAACAGCCTGAGAGAGAGAGAGAGAGAGAGAGAGAGAGAGAGAGAGAGAGAG
>NW_013952424.1:529145-541963 GCF_001266775.1 Austrofundulus limnaeus
GAGAGAGAGAGAGAGAGAGAGAGAGAGAGAGAGAGAGAGAGCAAGTGGATGGGGCAGAATCAATACAAGATGTTTCTTCTCCTCAGTGGTGTAAAAAATGACTGCACAGCTCAGACCTGTCGCTGCTGACAACCTTCAGTAACAAAGACAGACAGCGAAGGAGACGGACAGGGAGACGAATAAAACTACGAAGAGGAGATGTAAAGGAAGATCAATGAAGAAATTAGGGGAAAAAATGTCGGGATGAAGCAATAGAAGGGAGTTCAAGAAGGATGCTGTGAAACATCCCCCCACCTCCCCTAAAAAACAACCCACATTCATTGGTATTCCAGGGCAGTCTCCCATGCAGCACGGCACAATCAGTGCAGTTCGGGTGACATTTCGTGCTTTAAGAGCGCCCCCTGCAGCATCAGCTACAGCATGACCAGGCTGCAGGAATCTAGGTCATCCATTTAAAAACCCACCAGTTTCTCTCACAGGAAACCAAAAACTACAGCATGGAGGGAGCAGAAAACAGTAGTCACCTCTCCAGGGTTTTCTTTATCTGAACAAGGACGCAGCTTTTTTTAAACGGCCTGATTTGAAGTTCATTCAGATTTCAGCACCAGTAACTACCTGTTTCGAGAGCTCAGGATCAGTTCAGGGTCTTAAGTGTTGGAGGTTCGGTCTGATATCACACAAACATAAATCAAAGACGTATGGCTGAAAATGACTTGTATGTTTGTCAATAAATCTTTAACAGAGAAGCTCAAACAAAATGTTAAAGAGTTTTTTTGCAGAGAAAAGTATCTTCTGTAGGATAAATAATGAATGTATAGAGTAAAGAAGAAATACCGCCTTGGTTAATAAGTTTTCATAAGGGCTTTAATGAATCTGCAGTTTTACAAGAGCGTTACTCACATATTGTTATGTTTTCAAAATCTTATAGCGCTGTTCTTTTCTTTTTTTACTTGACAATATTGCACAAAAAAAACTCTGCAATAACTGCCCAGTAGCAAGCTTAGTTAAAAATTTATGAAAGGAAAAAAATGAGCTGCTCTACACGCCGCCAATTTTTKACAATTCAGCAATCCAATCAGATCTGAGCAGAATTTTCAGAGAGGGATTTAAAGGAACAGAAGCAAAAACTGCTACACCAACGTACAAATGTAAAAACGTATTGGCACTTAAACCATGTACGTTTTAAAACTGAACCTTTAATTAAACCTTTTGAGATGCTCCACAAATCACATGTTCAACTTCAAGCTTGATAAAGATTAATATGCTCGACTCATCATTGCAGGTAAGAAGTAATTTGATCTAAAATGAGCAAAATGACAAAATATTTCAGCATAATGGCACTGAAATGTGTGTCAAGATTAAAACTGTTTCAAGCTGTAAGGCTTTCATTTATGTGGGAGTTTTTMATTAAGTGCTTTTTACTAGTCTACTGTATTAGTTTGAACCAATGACAAACTGTTATTTATGTTGATTTAAATAAATCATATTATGTGTTTGTAAGGCAGAACATCCACATACATGAAGGCAATTGAAAAATGTACACAGATACATCCCAGTACAAATATTTTGTCCCCTGGGTGCAATTTGCAAAGGCAGTTCTCCTCCTTTGCTAATTTGTTCTTGGGAATTCTGTGGTCTAAAAGCAAAGACTAAAGTGGTCTAAAACACTAAACCAACAGGGAAACTACATTTTCAGTCAGAAAACTTGGCTTTGGGCCTCAACATTCAAGACAAACCATCAGTCCGTGTAATTCAAGAAACTGTCAATACAAAAAAACATAAACATCTCCAAAAGCAGAAGATGTGTAAGCAGCTATTCCCTCTTCTCTACAAAAACACAAAGCATAATAACAAAATCTTGATATTTTAAATAGTAATTGCCATCATGATTATGAGCTCACTAAGACAGACATATTTTCAAACAAAAGTAAATCAAATAAACAGCTTGTGAAGGCATACTTTATTCCCAGCCAGTGCCAGGACATAAGTGTGTTTTCGACTTTATTTCCTCACCTTTGACCTTGACGTACAGGAACTCTGGGTTGACACAGAGGGCCAAGTTGCTCGGCAGTGTCCAGGGCGTGGTCGTCCAAGCGATGAAAGAAACACTCTCATCCTCGAGCAGAGGGAAACTGACAATCACAGAGGGATCCTGGACATCCTTTAGACAAAAGGAAACAGAATATTATTAGTACGTAATTTTTTTCCACTAGTAAAAGGTGGATTATGTTTAATAGCACACTGAATGTATTCATTCATGATTTATTATTTGGCTATTCTCACACAAATTTTAGCCAAATAATTTCATATCATTCAAAAAARAATACACAGGTGCCCTAAAATACAGGAAGCCTGCGTACACCCTCCAAGCCAGGGGTCTCCAACCAGTAGCTCGTGAGCTCATTTAAAGCAGCTCTTCGGTGCTTATGAAAAATTAGGGGTAAAAATTTGAGTATTTGATTTGTTACAGGCCAAACAAACTTTCATTTATATCCTATCAATCCATAGACGTCCCTCTCGCTCCGGTATACGTCACTGCCGGGGTTTCTTCCTGCTGGATTCTACAATGCAGAGGAAAAAAAAGTCCGAGACCCCTCACCCGACGTCATCTGTYCTGGTTAAAGCTCCGCAGCTTTTAATCAGACATATTCCTCTGTGAATGTCTGTTTTATCTTTATCAATGAGTTTCTGGCCGTTTGACTATCTTTATAAATGTCTGCTTCTGGGTAGACTACAACAATCGGCTTATGGAAGCGAGTCACCCCCCCACCCCTTTCTTTTATTGATGCGAGTGGTTGAAGCAAAATGCAGCGTCTGCGCCGAGACAAGAACGTCTTCTAATCAAAGTTCAGAACAAGACTGACAGATGAACATTTAAATGACTCAGTAAGAGTGAACCTACGAAGATAAACTTCATCATTTATCTCTTTTGCTGACTCCATGCAGCTTCAACTCACTAAGTAAAAATGAAAAAGCACTGAGAAAAAAACAGGAAACTACACAATAGAATAGAGTGCTGTGCAAAAACAAGATGACAAGTAAAGATGAAATATTCTGTGTATTGTTTTGAATGATTTAACTTTAATGTCTCAACTTTGACAGTTCTTACTGACTGTGAACTAAATTTCCTTTTGTGAGAAAAATACAATACGTTAGTAGTGTGAAATACACTATACGAGTGGATAAACACAAAAAGCACATTCATGTAAATTCAARGTTCTTTATGATGGTTTCTTGTGAATTGAAGACAATGTTCTTTTGTGTATGTTCAAGCAAAACAAGCTTATTCCATTGGTTTGGGTTTAAGTTTAAAATTAAATGTTGTAAAAAGTAGCTCTTGGCGTATTTCATTTTGTAAAAGTAGCTCAAAAAAGCTTGGAGACCCCAGCTCTAAATATACTATACTAAAGTTTATATAGTATGAATTACTAAACAGAGAGGAGTCAGTACACAAAAGTTTTAAAKTATTCATGCTGCGGTTTAAAAAAGAGGAGATTTAATTATGCAATAAAAAGTTTGTTGCTATTTCTAGATACCCGAAGTATTATATTAACATATTATCACTCAATTCTAATTCATAAATCGCATTTCAGACCTGGAAGAATGTTGTGTTTGGGCCTACCTTGTAGTTCTGATTAGACTCGAAGTTGGAGAGGGGGGTGTTGCAGGCAGTGGAAAAAGGCATGACTTTAAATCCACGATACACAAAACCCTTGTCATAGAGCTGTCTGAACACCCACCTAAGAAATATAAACAAAAAAAGTAAATAAAGGAAAGACAAGTTCAAATAATATCTAAACCAGCACAACTTCTGGTTATTCTGATATTTATCAATAATATTTGCAAAATTTCATAATTCTGATTATATTTGTTCTTTTTCGTGTTTAACAACAGTAACTGAACATAATGCAATGATATAAATATTCTGTTCTGTTCTATTTTGTAGTTCTACTGCATGAAAATTCAAATTAACAAATATTAGGAAAACTGCAAATTAATTTCTATATTCTTGGAAGTTTATTCATCATAAATATTTAGTGATAAATTAACCAAAACTTTATTGTTCAACAAACAAAAAATTCATCTTCAACGCACCACAATGACACTTTATACTTTTGGTCACTAGATGGCGCCAGAAACTTTATACTTTTGGTCACTAGATGGCGCCAGAACCCCCTTTTTCAAAACAAGCTTCAGCATTTCAAAACAATTTAATTTGTCCATCACTACTTTAAGCTAACAATCAGTTTTAAAAATATGCAATTAAACAAAAATTAATTTATGCAAGAATCTGTGACATACGCACCAGACTGTTTCCATGAACCATGGGTAAAGAGTCTTATAGTCATTCTTGAAGTCAATCCAGCGGCCCATTCTTGTCACTGAAATCTGCATACAAAAATAATAATAAATAAACAAATAAAATGTTAATTTAGAAAGTTTTTTGCAGTAGGATTATTTATAAACTCAGCAGAACTCAGAAAAATATGATTTCTTTGTGCTTACCTCCCATTCATTGGAATATCTCATGACAATATTTCGACACTGCTTGTTGTACTCAGCGATGCCCATCTTGGCCACATCGTCGGGCCCTTTGATCCCCAAAGTTTTATCAATCTCATACTCCTACAGACAGACACAGGGAATAAAACAAAGTACACACCAGACATTAATTAAACCTTAAAACTAACTCACACTAACAAATCTGAAACTTTACATTTGAGAGACAAAAACCTATTTTTACCACAGGTAGGCCATGGCAATCCCAGCCAAAGCGCCGGTCCACATGAAAGCCACTCTGGTGGGCAAAGCGAGTAACAATATCCTTGATGGTGCCAGCTAAGATGTGACCGTAGTGGGGTAAACCCGTGGCAAAAGGTGGGCCATCATAGAAGTTGTACCTGGTTAGGTGATGGCAGTAAACACGATTTACTGTTATTTTAAACATTTTTTAAGGTAAATAGAAATGTTTTCGTAAAAGTTTTAATGAGACATGAAACCATCAACTGTTGATTCTGCAGACAGTTTTGTTTTTCTGAACCAGCAATGTTCTAGGCAAGCTCCATCTCTACCTCAATCAGCTGCAACTTCACGATAAAAAAATAGCCTCATTGTTTTGACTCAAAGACATTAAAACCGACCAAACTAAACAACACACTGTACGCTTCATTCCTAATTATAAAATCTGAACACATTGCTAAATATAAATTTCTTAAATGTAACTGCTCACTCCCGCAGCATCTACATCACCGCTGAACTTCACTCAACTTTCACGTCTTTTTATCTTCTTCTTCCTGTAGATTTTTTGGCACTTGGTAAATAACTTTATGCCTCAGTCTGAAAGGAAGTCTGGGACTTTACATTCAGTAGGGTGGAAGTGAGACTAGTGGGTGGATTGATGATTTTTTATTTTTTTTTTCATGAACATGTGCATCTTTTGCTGCCTCCCGCTGCAACGCTCCTAAAATATGATGAACATTGAAAAAGTGCCGTAAATTATTTATTATAACCTGGTTTTACTTGACCTATTGACACAAATTAAAAACTGGTGCATAGCTTTAAGTCTGTACTTTTGACACAAATCGACTCAAGGAGTCATATTAGTTGTTATCGGATAAATATCACAATTAATCATATTTATTATTTTTGCAAATATTGCCCAACCCAGCAGGTACTAAGGAAACTTTGACTTTTAATGTTTAACTTGTGGTTTTCATCAGACTATTTTCTTATGAAATGGACTGGCCAAAGRAAAAGTGCAACTGAAAGTATTTATATTGCTTGGCGTGTCAGAAAATAAAGTAAAAAAAACCTGTTAAACAAGAGCTTCAAGCCTTTTGTTGTAGTTATCCGTAAAAATTCAGCACAAAAGAAACGAAAGTAACTGTCCTCCAAATGCCTCTTAGATTTTTTTAATCAAACAAGAATGGTGAAAGTTTTTAATATTTCATGGAAACAGTCTTGTCCTGTTAATCAAGTCAACTAAAAATGTGTTTTAAATGTAATTTTAGTTACTTTGTCAGACAAAAAATTATATTCAACTTACTTTACTTTTATAAAAGTAAAAACCATCACCAAGGTGACCAAAAGGGAACTGCACCAGTTTACATATCATGTCAAGAATGTGCAAGTTATATATATATATATATATATATATATATACATACACTGTATAAACTTTTTAAGTTCTGTTTCAGTTTTTAGTCAAGCTTTAACTTATTGGACACAATGTATTTAGAAATCACTATGCTGAAATAAAGATTTTGATGTAGAGAGCAAGAATAGTAAAGTATTTCAAATAAAACATTTTAAAAACACAATCATCCACATACAGTCACATTTACCTGGTTCGGTTCTTAGACTGTCTGAGGCATTCCTGAAAGCAATCCTTTTCTTTCCAAAACTGCAAGATCTTCTCCTCCTCAGAAGGAAAGTTGATCGATTCAGGGACTGGCTCCACCATGRCGTCTGTCCAGGTCACACACAAAAAGTAAAACTGTGATTTACTGGATTTAGATTAGAAATTAGTACAAGTCATAAAAATAACATTATAATATAATTTGATGTAGTGGTTCTTATTAAATTAAATCTATCTATAAAACCAGCTGTGATTTGGCAAATATGTTATAAAATTATTTTTGTAGGACGATTAGCAGATTCATGTTCTCATTTCTGAAGTGTTTGACTTCCACCTCCAGCAGATCCTCTCGAGAGCTGCTGTCAAAATCCATCACGGCTAATCTAGTTTCTTAGCTATTTCCATTCTTATCTTTAAACTCTAACAGTTCAAGACGAGTTTGTCACTATTCTTTACGTCCTACATGTAACAACAAAAACTTACTAAAATCACACTGATCACTTTTTCAGACCAGAACGCCGAAGCTCCCACTAAAGACACCTCATTGTTGCTAGCTACCAGGCTACGTTAGCAAGCCGAAGCTCAAGTTAGTTGTTTCTGTGTTGTTAAACAAACAGCAAAGTTAGTTAAATGTGCCATTAAAAGAGCCATATCTTCCAACAGTTTATACTTAAAGTGTGACTGCTATCTCAACTTTGTGTTCATTTTGACTGCAGATACTCACATGGTCGGCAACCGGCTGCCAAATGACACGAAAAATGATGCAAGCTGGAGTCGGGCACAGTAAACGGAAGTGACGACGCAATTTGATTTGGCCCTTCAAAATAAAAATCGTATTTCATTTTGGGCGCTTTTGAAATCTGAGCGCGTCTGATTTTTATAAAGGCCTGCGTATTTCCGGTTGAAAATAATGTCGGCTGCAAGCTTCCGGTTTTCGCAAACCTTAGCTTGACTGCATGGATCATTCTGAATCAAAAATAAAAATGATAAATTCAACTAGTAAAACATAAGAAAACAGAGTGAATGCCATGCACGTGCACGCCATTACAATTAAAAATAAACTTGTTTTTAAGTTTTGATGTAAAGACTGTAATCTAAGATAAAAATCTGCTACTAAGACTTAAAGGAGTTGGTCCCTGAACGTTTTTGAGACTATCTTTGCATCTGTAAATATTTTTGATGAAACATGGTATTTTTTTAGGTGGTTTCACTTTTCTTTTGTTTGCATGGTGCATTTTACTGGGCTGTAGCTTTTGTTTTGAAACATTTGTTTGCTGCTGCCATTCGTGGCTATGCTACTCTTGAACATAATCTTTAGGATCTACCAGGCTGGTTAAAAACATTTATATCCAAGTCATGTATGTTAAATCACAATCACATAATTGCCTTTGACAGATAGTTTCACCTTAAAATATAAACTTGTTAGAAAAAGATGCTGTTACATACATACTGCAATAAATAAAATAGGTAAAAGTGGTCAGTTGACCCATTTAATGCATGAGTAACAAGACAATTTCTAATTGGCTTGAAGTTTATAATTTTCCTGTAAATACATACATTTCTCAGACACAATACAGTCAGGTGTTGGTTTGTTACCAAAACATTGTTTTTATTGTTTTGATAGTGAGACAATGTGAAACAATCAAAGAAAAACAGTTTATTTCTGCTGCACAGCTGCCTTCCTTGCTGCCTTCAAGCCCTTTTTGTTGTGTTTCTTGGCAAACCGCATATTCCTCAGAAATTTAGGGTCCACCTGCAACAAAGAAATGAGAAAATGAGTGAGATGAATGTTTTAGGGGCAAAACATTCAAACAAGTATAAATGCATAACAGTAAATAAAAATAAAGGAAAACAAAAGGTTGAGAGACACATTTAGTTTGGGTTTAGTGAACAAAATACAGCAATGTTGACATCTTTGTGAAAATATTGGTCCTACGCTGAAAACTAGACATAAATGCAGAGACAAAGTTTTAGCACTGATTACTGCTAAAATTATTTTTGCCCTTTACATAATAATCCAAACAGTATCATTTGAGGGATCTTAAATGAGTAGTACAAAGCTGCAGATTTTTTTAAACTGCTATTTGTCGTGTGAGAACAGTGCTCAACATTGCGATGTAGATATGACTTGCGATAAATACATAGACCTTTGTATGTGGTTATATGTCTATGCAAAATGCATAAATGCAAAAATTTGAGCAAACCATTTTTTGCTGTTTATGGAAATATGCCTACTGCACAGGCTGGTATTGCAATGATGAAAAAWTTTTTTAGATATTGGGCAGCTCTACTATTTATAAATCCTAACCTGCAATTACTAAAATCTGCATTTTAAAACAAGAATGTCAAGTAAAATTATTTGATCTAAGCTTTTACAAGTCTTCATTTCAATTTCCAGGTTTGGCAACATTTTTTTTGATCAAAATATAAACAAAAGAGTGCAATAAGTTTTTTAAATTTTGCTAAATACAGGTTCAACTGCATTTTCATGCACTATTAAAACTAAAACCATATTACCAGACCTTTGTTGATTAATCAAATGTCAATGAAGTGTTTGTTTCTGCTCTTTTGGGCTAAAGGTTTTAGACAACTTATGAAAAGTTTGTCCAACACAAAAGATGTCCAAGCTAAAGACGGAATTTAAAAATATATACTGGAAGCCTCTTTTGGACCCATAGATACTGTAATGCTAACAATTAGATTGAATATATAGCCGATGTGAGTAAAATAGTCTTAAGAAATTTTTCACAAACAGATTTCAACACCAACCTTTTTTTAATTGAAATTAGTGCAACACGTTATGAAGAGATTTAGAGAAACTATTCGTGTTTTCACAGCATTCTGCTCAAGGACAACTAATCTGTGAATACATGAAAGTAGGGCTGCCACAAATGATTATTTTAATAATCGATTAATCACCGATTATTTATTCGATTAGTCGACTAATCGGATCATACGTTAATTGAATATAAAACATACAGCTTATCACGTCAGAATGCAGCTGCTATTATATAACCATCATTAGATTTTAGCTATATGCNTTAGATTTTAGCTATATGCTAACTAAAAATAATTGCTGTGGAAGGCAAGTTCTGCTCTGCAGATATTGCACAGGTTTCTCTTTCATTTTCTTAAAATGATCCCACACTTTTAAGCTCCGTTGCTGGGTAGCCATGATACCAGAGCCTGTCTGTATAATGTCTTGTGACGTCCACGGCCTACCCCAGTTACCACTACTGTGCATGTGTGTCAAGGACAGAAAGGCAGATGTGGCAGTGGAGGGTGTCAAAGCAGTTTGGAGAGAAAAACAAAGTAAAGAAAAACAAAGTAACAGAAAGGCAGATGTGGCAGTGGAGGGTGTCAAAGCAGTTTGGAGAGAAAAACAAAGTAAAGAAAAACAAAGTAAAGAACAACAAAAAAAAAACAACAACGATTAATCGATTATTAAATTAGTCATCGATTATTTTATTAATCGATTAATCGTGGCAGTCCTACATGGAAGCAGGTGCTGTTTAGTTCATGAGGTAAAGTGTTGATGTGCTTGGTCCTCCTTCACCCTCGCCCTTCTCATGTATAAATCCTCACAACAATAACATCTGTCTTAAAAGAAGCTCAAGTGCAGAACATGCAAACTTGACTTTAGACTTCCCATTTCTTTAAGCCTCATTCATCTTTCACAAGACAATTAAATTAATCTCAGACCAGCAACAGAAAAATTATTTAAGATAATCAATAGTAAAAACTCACCAACAAAACAGATTTTATTAATGCTAAATAGGTGTAAACTTTTGCTGCTGTGACAGGCTGATTGCAAACTAAATCTTAACTTTAAACACTGTTAAAACATCTGGTAGTAATAAAATACACCAGCAGGCCACAGCTAAATCATGTCTACATAAAGCAACACATACGCAAAATTTCTGCTTCGAGATAAATCAGGTGAGTCTAATTAATATCACTGCATCAGTCTTGGCCATCACAAATTAAAAACAATCCAAGTGACAAAGCCCAGTTTTGAAGTACTGCTTATCTAGAAAGACAGAATATAGTACACAGAGCAAATACATCCTTCCCAAGCTGTAGTTCTTAAACAACCATTTTTCCTTTAAGTTTTATCAGTTTTTGAAGTGCAGAAACACACGATACATATTTAAAAGCATCACAGAATATCTCCTTCCAATTACTTATCTCTGAAAAGCATCAAATTCAATAGTGTGATGCAAAACAAGTCTGTTTTCTTTAACTCTACCTTGCCTCTCATTACGTAGCATTATTTCCTTTTCAGCAGTGATTGGCTGAGTTAAAGCATGGATTTCATACATTCTAGCTGCCTGGTGTCAAGCAGTTTGTTCTTGAAATATCAGTTTGAGTCCATGTTTCATGGTCTACAATACTTAGGGGTCTGATGGAAGGCTAATAGTACAAACCACTCTCAATACAATAGTAAGACACGTATTTCATACAAAGACACACAGCTGTAAATTAACATACCCCCTTCAATGACTCATAGCGATTGGACTTGGGCTTCTTGATGCCATTCCTGTGCCATTTACGAGCTGTTGAGACAAATCAGATTGGTTACAGCTTTTCCAGTGTTTACCCTTTTTACAAACCTGAAGAAATGTACCCATGAAATGGTAATTATGGAATACCTCTGCAGTCACTTACACTGGTTGTGAGTTGTGTGGTTCTTAGACTTTGCCATCTCGACGTTTGTTAATCTGTATGAAAGAAACAAACATTAAATGTAGCATCGTCGACTATTTCCATGCTAACTTTAGCTTTGCCTGAGGCTAAGCTCAATTAAAGCTGCCTGCTGTTATATCAGCTAAAAATGTCATTTACAAGCCAAATTGTCATTGACAGAAGATGATACACACACACGTCTGCTTAAATACTGGTTTTAAAGACTGTTTTCAGGTAGGTCGAAGCAGAAAAACTCCCGATCAGCTGCACAAATGTTAGCATCTTTCAGGTGTTTATTTCGACATTTTTCAGGCTCAAACTTAAACCATCTTGCGATAAATCTTTGATTAGTGAAGAGCTTCATCAAACTGAGAGCATCTTTATTACAAGATATGCTCATTATAAGCAGATGGATTAAGATTGTAAGGAGTCCGATGAGATGGGAAAAGTAAATACCTGCCACACGAACAGACGACAACCGGAAAAGGAAGTAGGTTTGAACCGGCTGAACAGAGGAGCTCTGCGCGAAGAAATAAAGCCTTTATTTTCTCACAGCGCCACCTGCTGGTGGTTTCTGCTACAGCAGGCAACGCTGAGACGCCAGGTGTCACTGTTAGCCACAAAATAACCACTTATTCTGCCTTTTTTTTTTAAAGTTAATTTTATTTCATTCCCTCTGCTATTATTTAACCTTTAGAGTGTGTTGGAAAAAAGTATTTTTTTAGGTTCTAAGACTAAAACAAAACAAAAACATTATTTCCTTTCTTCTCAATCATCTTGAACTAATTTTGTTGAAAATACATTTGAGCTCAGATAAACATTTGCATGTTTATTTTGGTTTATGCAAAACAAATGCAAAGTTTTACTTTTCTAATGACATTTACTCCAACTTTATTTTACTTTGCAAAAAAATGTATTGTTATCACATAACGTATAACATAACTATAACAGTAAATTAGGCTGTAGTTTACATGTGATTTCTTTGCTCTTTATTCTGTCGTAATTGTTGACTCATGTATCTAAATTTTATCATAAGCCAAATGTTACCTGAGCCTTTTTATTTAAAATTATATATTTCTTCAAGGATCAACTGAACCATAAAACATGTTAATCTATTTAAACGGTATAATTTATTAATTTAATACTATTGTTCATTCAAAAACTCCTGGTGTTTTCTGCTTGCTTTATACAAAAATTATTACATTTCTCTTTTGTCCTTTTCCTTTTGTTTGTCATGCACGGCTGAACGATGTGTTATGTTTTATTGTTACTCAATAAAGTCCTAAAATATATGTTCTGCTTTCTGTTTAAGTAGTGAGGCATGACTTTTGTTACTCAAGGATTGCAATGTTTCTTGTTTCCTAATTTAACAGTCAACATTTACTACTTTTTTGACTGATTTAGTTGCAGTATTGTTTTTCCCGCTCTCATTTCATTCATTAGTCTCCATGTTGCAATGAAGGCACCCTTGTGTACTAAAACTTTCAACTGTCTAATAGCATAATATTACTCATTAGGACACAATAAGCATCAGGATTTTGAAAATGTCATTTGTTTTTACTATTTCAAAGATACATCATTCACATTAGTTTTAAATGCATGAACTTTTGTACATGTTTTTTCTTCTTTTTTCTAAACCAGCACTTTTTTTTAGCATTTCACAAATTAAGAACATGACACATACAGTGTGTAATTCATGATAAAGTTTCACAAGCAGACTTTGATCTGATGGAAGGTTTCAAATGTGACCAGAATTGAGAATCACACTTACACC
>NW_013952424.1:544098-545198 GCF_001266775.1 Austrofundulus limnaeus
TTTCCTTTCCTTTCCTTTCCTTTCCTTTCCTTTCCTTTCCTTTCCTTTCCTTTCCTTTCCTTTCCTTTCCTTTCCTTTCCAGCTGAGGATGAGTGAATCCCTGCTCAGGCAGAAGAAATCGTGCTGCAGCATCCTATATTTAGATCAAAAGAGTTCCTTTGCTCCTCTTTGCAGCACTCAGCTCCACTCTGTCAATTACAGATTTGGATACATGTGTTGGTTCTTATTTTGCTCCTCGATCTGACAGTGGTCACGAGTGGGCTGGTTTCTGCTTCCTCTGACATGTTTCGCCCATGTTCATTTTGGTTTAGTTGGGGCGTTTATTCTGCATCATAAACGTGTTTTTGTGGATATTTTATTTTACAGGGTTCAATCAGAGCTCTTATAACTGTAAAATACAAAAATACACTCACACTTACTGCTTAAACTGCCTCTTTTTCTCTTCTCCGGGTTCTGCAAAGGGTTTAAAAGTTTTTCATTCACACACACATACAACCTACAGTGCTTACACTTTACATAGCACTTGTATTCTTATTCATCATACACTGACAAAGATGCTGTGCACCATTTACTGAAGCAGATATAATCTGTGACAGTAATGTTTTTAATGAGTAGATATTCCTTTTGATCAATAATTACAGCTCATCTGTGTTCTGTTTTAAGCATAAATAAATAAATAAATAAATAAATAAATAAATAAATAAATAAATAAATAAATAAAATGACACACAAACGTAATTCAGCAATACAACACTTTAAAAACCTTTTGTTGTTCTCTTGAATGGCATATTCCAGATGTTCTGCGAGGCTTCCAGGATCCAAAYTGAACACCAGGACCAACTGGGCCATTTTTGTTGCAGCTTCCAGTTTCTGGCTCCATCAGCTGACAGGAGTGGCACCTGGTGTTCTACTGTAGCCTGTCTGCATCAAACTTTGATGTGCTTTGCTTTCAGAGATGGTTTTCTGCAGACCTAAATGTCCAGAAATGAAGTTATTTGTAATAATGTGGAATGGCACAGAGAAAAAGTGTTGAACACACTTACTGAAATTTATCTAATACTTTGTACAAAAGCCTTTGTTGTCAATGACAGCTTCAAGAC
>NW_013952424.1:545793-550899 GCF_001266775.1 Austrofundulus limnaeus
GTGACGTGTTCAATACTTATTTTACCTGCTGTATATATAAATTAAATATATAAACATAGTGCCCATCTGACACCAACAAAATCATGTTCAAATTCACCTAAACACAGTTTTTTTAATCTATTTGAACTCAATGCATAAATGCATAAATGCATTGAGTACATGTGGACCTAATAAAGTAGCTGGGGTAGAGTCTTGCACAATGACACACTGCAGGGACCAGGGATCAAAYGCTTGATCCTCCATTTGGAACATGACCACCGTTCCTCAGGACCAAACCACATTCAATAAAATATCAAAATATAAACGTAAATACTGCATGTCCAAATAATAGTATATTACTAGCATCAATATTTTTAACTTTATTAACGTAGTAGCGTAGCTTGTGCTCTACTCTGTACAAACACACACACACGCGCGCGCACACACGCACACACACAAACAGCACTCTCAGCTCTAATTCTGTTACAGATTATGAAGGTCTTGCCTGCAGTCTGGCCTTATCTCAGATATTAGATCATAACTGAAAATCTGATTACAAACTGGTTTTGATATGGCGGGTGGGGGTGGGGGGGTCACTACATGTGCACAGCTACAAATGTTCAGGCTTATTAAACACAGGCTCAAAGTACTTCCCTGGCTTTCCTCTGCCTATTGTGCACCACAAAGACAAAATTAAGTATTTGTACTTCAGTTTGTGGTACAAATGCTTGTATTTCAGAGGGATCAGATTCTTCTTGTATAGTTTCACAGTACGTGCAAAAGTCTTGAGTCGTGCCTTCATGTTTTATGTTGTAAAGAAATATCTTCTGGGGGGAAAAAATTAAAAAATGAATGAAAAGCAGCCAAAAAGAAAAGCTTTGAAATGCTTTCAGAAAGCCTGAGGAAATATTGAACACAGACACTTTAAAAAGGCTACAAGTAAGTCTGGTTGGTCGCTTAAAACTTTTGCACACGCTGTAAATCTTGTAAATAAATCTGCTAGTAAGTGGCAAAACACCTACTTACAGTCAGYGCGGCATGAAGAAATGTAAGTGACAGAGTTTCTCCAGAGATGCTGTAATTACCAATAATTAGACAAAAGGACCTTCAGCTCGGCTCTGTTGGTTAATCGCTTCCATGTGAAGAAGAAAAACAAGCAGCTTCCGCTGCCACTGAGCTCCTTTTCTTTGTAACATCCACTTTCATTCTTACAAGACTTTTCATGTTTTTCTCCACATCTGATGAGTGTCCATGAAAAAAAAGACTATCATGTAAAATGAAAGTGTTTTACTGATGAAGTCACATTCTACGGATGGCTCAGGAAGTCAAGAATGAGTCACAGAGAGAGGTTTGTTGATACTTTTTGTATGTTTTTAAAGCCTATTTTCTGTTTTTTTACTTTAACTTTTTATTCATAGCTTCCCCTTTTTCTCCAAATACTTTAATTTCTAAATTTATTTTCATTTTTATGTTTTCTGTCCTCTTTCCATAACTTTTCCTCGTTGCGTTGCTCATGTTTTACGTCTTTTTATATTTTATTTCTTCAATCTGTTTCTAGTTCTGCTCTCATCTCACACATGGCCCTGGCTTCCTAATTATACCACCTGCAGTGCCTGTTTTTTCTCTCTCTCCTTATGTTCACATTCTGTTTCCTGAATAAAAAAAAATTAAATTAATTAAATTCACCATCACCTGTCTATCATTTCACCTGCCTGCATTTGGGTCCTATTTCCAACCTCTCCCCTTGGACATTCTCTCAGCTTCACCTCTGAACTCCCAGTTCTGTTTTGCAATGATTCACACCCACTTTCATTTCCTTTTCTTCTGTAAGAGGAAGTCTTGTGTTTGAACAGAACAAAGTCCATCCCTCGGGGACTCGTTTCGTGTCAGCACATGAAAGATGCTGCTTGTTATGTCTCCGGATAATGGGCAGAACGATCCAAAAGGGGAATAGGAGGTGAAATTAACTCGCACAAGTGCAAATGAGCAGAAAAGATCTTTTGTTATGATTCTGATAACAAATATTAAACTCGTGTTTATTACTTTCGAGGTCGATACAGCAATTTTACAAGTCTATAACTAGTGGGTAATTGTTCATAATAAAGAAAAATGGTTTTATTGGATTGAAGGTGCAGCATCACTGATATGAACGGTTTTGTGTGTCCAAAGCTTTGACTGGCTCTCTTTATAAGTCAAGAATCCCCATCATAAGGGCTGCTTCTGCCTCCATTCTTGATTACTGAAGCAGCTCCAGCTGAGGTCAGAACCCAGCTGCAGCTCGTCAGTCACCTCTTTCAGAAATACCTGCTTCCTACTGAYACTTGTTGCCAAGTCATGAAACTGCAAAACACAGTTAAAACATTTCTTTATAGCTTTAAGGCTAGAATTGTGCTTCTTGTTACGCACCCTTGTTTGAACCTGGACTTGCAAGGTCTATGATCCAGTCACAGCCTGCTTTGAATCTGGTTTAAGTCAATTCTTTAGACCTGGAATTGTAATTTCAAAAGAACATTTTTGCCTAAAATTTGCAAAAAAAAAAAAAAAAAAGGACTGAAACCATCTCCTTGTTTTTTCGTTCTGAATTACTATTTTTTATTCTTAATATTCAGCCTTTATTTCACCAGGAAAAAAATCCCACTGAGATTAAAAACCTCTTTTTTAAGGGAGTCAATACAGTACAATTAAGTTAAGGAAATATGACTTTTAAGAATATGAAACACATTTAAATGCAAAACTAAGAACATATTCACAGATCTCCTCAGTATCAGTTTAAAAACTCTCATATATATTAAATTGGTTAATTTCCAACCATTCTGCAATATTTTCCAAAAGGTGAAGAATAAACTAAAGCCTTGTTACCCGTTTCTACAGGYGAATGAAACTGAAAGCAACAAAATTGCTTTCAGTTGTTTTCAGTTGCTTTCACGAAATTACGCCATATTTTTCTCTCGCATTCGTTATGTTTTTGTGTATTATTGTTGCCCTGCATTGACCTTGTGTTTTGAGTTACAATTTTAGAAATTAATTCTTGAATTGACGTTTCAATTTTTGTTGCTTATGTGCAAATACGTTTTTCCGTTTTATTTAATTCTTTCCACTATTTTTATGCTGTTAATGATTGTACAGCACCTTGTGAATTTATTTCTGTGAGAGGTGCTTTAGAAATAAAACTTTACTTACTTAAAATGTCAGATGAATGGTAAAAGTAAGGAACAGCACAGAATCTTGTCAGTTCTTTGCATATTTACACCCCAACTCATAATTCTGCAGTTGACATGGTGACATGATAATTATGAYAATTACAAGATATGGATCTTCACCCACTGGGTCACCAGAACATCGCAGCCTGTAATTAACTCGGTCAATGGACAAATCAAAAGCAGATTTTTGGTTGTTCATTGACTGAAATGGATCTGTTTCTGCATCTAATGAGAAGTGTTTACCCTGATAAGAAAAACAGAACAATTTTATCACTTGGCTACCTTTTGGAGATTTTAATCTTTATTGCTAAGAATTGCAGATTGAAATACAAAAAAACAATTACCCATATTTAATTTAGAGAGACTCGTTAAACTGCACGTTGCTTCCAAATAGCAGAAGTTACAATAAAGCACAGTCTCCTCATGAGCTGTTTCTTAGTTCCCTTGAGCAATTTATAAATGTACAAATTACTCGAGGAACTGCTCAACAGAAGGAAGGTGCAGTTGTGGTTTGTAGAGTTTTTTTTTTTTAAGTTTTATCTTCCACCATTTTGAGTTTGATGAAAGTCTTCCAAAAAGGAACGGATGTTTGAGGTTTTATTTAATTTGCTGTTTGGTTTTATTTTCAGCCTCACTTCTGTACTTCAACCTCAAGCCATCATGATACATAATATCTATTGAAAGACTGGTTCAAACAGCAGATTTAGTCATACATGTGGGTTGGCTGCCAAGATGTGTTTAAAGCAGGTTGTATAATGTAGCAAAGGTGAAAAACAAAATAACATTTAATAAGAAAGTTTTGCAAGCTTTAGGCTGTAAATTAAAAACAACTGGCTGAGCAAAACATGGCTGCATGGTCACTTTAACATTAGACAAATTAATATTTAAACCAATAAGTGTCAAACACCTGGAAAATTATCTGAGGTGTTTATTTTATTTTATTTTTTACATAAAATATGAAGCCTGAAGCAAAACTAGAATATTTGTCGTGTTGCTACTTTTGCTTTCTCTTATTYTTTGCATTTGTATCATCATGCTTGACTTTGGGCTCTTGGTAACAAAACTCTGCAGTAAATAGTGAGTCATAACATCGCATCCTTTTCTCAGTCAATGTGCCATAAAAGCTAAAACTGAATCGAACAGCACAAGCTTTACAAAATAGAGTAAAATACACAAAATTTACACGAGGAAGTAAAAATTCGGATATGAAAATTCCAACCTGTCTGTAATTTTATCATCTTCAAGTTCATTTTCTTGTGAAGCTGTGACAAAATACGAACAGAAAAGCCATAAAAGGCTAGAAAAATTCACATTAAACATTAATATATATATAAAAAAGACATTTTGTATTAACTATGCAACCAAGCTGTGTCCTTTCCTCGACTCAGGAAAGCTAGTAAATGTGAGACCTTGGGATTTTTTTTCTTCTGCTGGTAATTACAGTAATGTACTTGCTCTCCGCTTTAACTAATTCAAACCTCAGAAGCGATGAAATAAATGTGGGTCAGAGAATATAATCTTTTTACACTCTGTTCATTTGCTCATAGTGAAAAATGCATATATTTCTTTAAGTTCCTGCAGATTCTCACTGAGCCCACCTTTCAGCGTTCTCGTTCCTTGTTATTTTTGTAAGGAGACAGCTCAGAGTTTCTGACTGTCAGGGAAACAGACTGGCTCAAATTTGGTGGCTCCGCCGAGACAAGACCATTTTACTTTTTGGCAGCTTGAAGGTTACCAAAAATCTCTGCCCAGCAGCAGCACTTTCCACCTTCTGGTTGATTTGCTTTCTGCTGCACTGTGGGCATTTTTTTTTTTTTTTTTGGTAAATGGTAAATGGACTGTACTTATATAGTGCCTTTCTATCCATCCAGGACACTCAAAGTGCTTCACACTGCAGACATTCACCCATGCACACACACATTCACAC
>NW_013952424.1:550913-557686 GCF_001266775.1 Austrofundulus limnaeus
TCTATCTATCTATCTATCTATCTATCTATCTATCTATCCATCCATCCATCCATCCATCCATCCATCCATCCATCCATCCATCCATCCATCCATCCTTGAATCTGCAATCAGTTGTTTGGGAACAAAAGAAAATGTTTTTGGTCAGGCAGACAATAATAATTTTCCATCTGCCTTAATGTCCGCTGGTACATCCAATGTGGTAAATCCAATCAAACAAATAGTGTGGACAATCCCGCCGAACCGAGCTCTCAGCTTCTCCAAGATCAATTCCATCTGGCCAGCAAAGTCCAGGAACCACAGCCAGCCTGCGACCCTCAGCAGAACCGCTTGCAGACCGAGTCCAGCTCGCACAAGGCAAAAGTCTGGGTGCTGATAGAACGGCAATCCTTCATATTGGTCAGTCAGCCAGGAAATGAACAGCCACTGATGCTGTTTTGTAGAACATTAGGAGACCACCAAGCCAATCTGTAGAATCCTGTGATCGGAATCCAAATATATCCAGAACAGAGCAGAACAGAGCAGAACAACCTTTGACATGTCCTCCCATGGAAGAAAGCTTTGTTCCAAAAATTTATTAAGAGACCAGCTAACCAAATCCATGACAATAAAAATATCCAGATTTCTGGTATAGATGAAAACGTAGAGAAGGCTCCAAGCAGCAAAGAAGGGAAGATAAGGGAGGGCAGAAGAGAGGGGAAAAGTGTCTTACTCTTCTGAGAGCAGGAGCAAAAGAAAAAAAAGACACCAACAGGACCACATCTTCCACAAATAGCAGACATGAAATCCTGAGGACCATCGAACTGGACTCCCTCCACCCCCTGACTGCATGGAGAAATTCTGTCTATAAAAGTTTTGAACAGAATCCGTGACAAAGTGTAGCCCTGGCGGAGTTGAACTCTCAGCCTCCTTATTAGACATTTCTGCCAGTTTGATAACACGTTACAAAAAAAAAAAAAAACAAAGGCGAGAAAATCATTCTATTCATGCTCTAGTGACTCACCACTCTTGTTCTTTTTCACAAGTATTGCAAACTTTTTTTTGGCTGGGTGGGGGGGTGTTGCACACACATGCATATTTGTCACATAGCACACACACAGTAAAACCCCAGCTCAGCTATATTTTTGAATGTTGCTGAGCAGCCTTGTAGACAGTAATGATGTGTCAGTCAGTCTCGCTCTGACCTGCTTTCTGTCTGTTTGGGTAGAACTAATCACACAAACACGACTCATATCGTTTCTCCTAAATGAGAAAGAAAAAAAGACAAAGTTTTTTTTCCCCAGTAGGTCTCCTCAATGAGTTCTAATACCCATTTTTAGTCCCAGTTTGGCAGAGAAGCATTGATGTAGATGGGTGTTTTTGACCTTCAGTGCATTAAAAAAAATCTCTTCATAAAAGGACCGTATGTTAAAAAAATACAGTTTCTACCAAGGACTGAGGCTGAGTCATAACTATTGATGAAGTCATTTAGCTCCACGTCAGGACAGATTATGTCCTACTTCTTTTCTTTAGAGAAAAACCCATTCTCTTGTCAGTGATTTAATGCTTAGATAAAGTTTTTTTTCTTTTTTTTCCCCTAAACAACCAATTACTGAATCATTTTCTAACATACTGTATTTTTTGTAAAGCTACCTGGTGAACCTGTAATAATTAATTTGGCTTTTAGATTGCTGACAACAGGATGTATCAGTACCAGTTAGATGCTGCAAACATAATTTGTGCTTGAAGCAAAGCATCATGTTCACCAGGGAGGAAACGAATCYAATCACTTTTCCCACCAGAAACTGTTGTTTTGATTTTGAAAGCAGCTGTCAGACAGAGACTTGAAACCAGATGCAAAAAGCTAGACTAAAACCAAACTTTAAAGTGTATATTAATACAGCACTTACAAGACACAAAATTGTATACTCCTCAAAAACATGTTTCTGCAATGCAATAAAACGAATGGCTGTAGTCCCGCTGACAAGGTTGACGTTGTGTTAATGAAAGAAAGGAAATCCTTTCTGGAGCTCCAATMTCATTCTCTTTTCCTCCACTTTTTCCTCGTCTCTCTCTGGATTATTCCATCAGAAGAAAAAAAAATCTGCTGCCAGAGTGTGTGTGTCTAATTACAATGGAAGCGTTTCATTGGCTGGCCTCTGCATGCAGATGTACACACACTGGATGCAGGAGCAGGAGCAGTGCTTACAGCTGGAGCCCCAGCGCTGTCAATGTGATGATGAAAAAGTAGGTCTCTCATCCTCTTAATCACACGTGTGCAGTTCAGTGGAAGTTGAAGGTGTTGATTAAACACGTTGAAGAATAAGAGACCTGCCAGAGGATTTTTAACAGGGAAGCGCTTCTTCAGATCAGAGTCTTCTCTCTGGATGAGAAGCATTGTTTATCTGGCTCTCTGGTCCAAATAAAAAAAAAAACCCAACCCTTAAAAAAAAGAAAAGTCTAACTGCTGCAATATTTGGGTCCACGTTCATTTACAAAATAGAGTTCAAATGTTAGCATTTATTATCAAATTTGGATGATATGAGGCAAAGGAGCCCAAAGTGGGGCCCAYGGGCCAAATTTGGCCCACCAAGCCATTTGATTTGGCCCACCAACAGTTCCCAAAGTTACAAGGTTGTAACCTGTTATCCTGTGTAGAAACACACTATTTCCATTGGTCAAATGACTATATAAAAGGGCTGTAGTGAAGGTAGTTTTCAGTCATGGTGCTRACTTTATCTTTGTTTTATTAGGATTAAACATGAAACATGAAATGACAAGAAATATTTAGATCAGATTTAACCACATGTAGATTTGCACACTTTATAAGGCCACAAAAACTCATATTTTATCAATTTATATGTCTCATGASCCTTTGCWACTTGAGCGTAAGGCAGACTTTCTCCAAGTGCACAGACTAAAACAAAAGAGGGCCATTGCACAGCTTAATCATTAAAAATAACGGACTTTACTTAAAAAAGTATTTGCATTTCATGTATTATATTACTACATTTGGCCCGCAGCCCTGGATAGATTTTCATTTTGACCCTCTCGGGGAAAAAATTTGGGCACCCCTGATATAAGGTATGAAACACGGTTACCGTCTTCTTCTGAGTGCAAACATTTTTGCTGACAGATACACACAGTTCTATCGTAATGTCCATTTCAGACAAAGCCTTGCTTATTTCAGCACCACAACACATTTAAATTATGCAGGTTAAACCAATTACAAAGTGAAGGGTTTAAATTGTTGAGCCGCTAACAATCGACAAGAATGGGAAAATGTTTCACTTCCAAAGCAACAACTAGGTTTAAAGTAATGTTTTTAATGTAAATATGAGTTTAAAAGAGAAGCTTTAGTGAGCTGAATATTGACTGTTCTGCTAGTAATTATAGCTATAATGTTGTTTTAAAAAGTAAACATTGGTTAGAAGGTGAAGGCTTTATTCTCATTTTGCAGTATTTTTTCCAGCCTGTAAAAGACAGCAGCACAATGAAACAGAAATTAGATTATTGTGTCATCCCAAGGATGCAGGGTTTAAAAAAATAGGGAAAGTGGGAACTTGATCGGAATAACATGAGACACATCTAAATAGGTTTTATTTCAGATTCACAGCTGAAATCTTTGCTTTCACGGATTCTGTTAAAATCAATTTTTATTTATTAGCTCACAAAATTTGCCAATTCAAATTAAGGATTTGAGCAAATGGCAAGAAATAAGACAAATAATTAAAACCATGTTAAGTTGAGGGAAGTTAAAATTAGATTATTTATTCTTTTACACAGAAAATTAGGTAAGACAAACCAAACCCTGAATTAAGACCATAAAAAAATGCTTCTCGAAACAGATAAACTGCAGCGTGGCAAATGCTCAAACCTTTATTCTGGTGGGAGGTCAGCAGCATGAGTGCAAAATGAGATTAGTTTAACTCTGCAGTAAACCAAAATCTGTCTAGTTTTCCCATCTGTCCTGGAACTTTCCAGTTACACAAATATGTGCTTTAAATGATATAAAATAGCATATCTAAAAAATAATAATGGACTTTACATCTGATCTGTAACAGTAATGTTATCACTGCTTCTCGGAAACTGGTCACTCCAGCATCTGGTTTGGATCTGCTGCTAGGAGAAAAGACACAAACTGTCGGAGAAACAGGGACTCCATCCACAACATTTTTCATCCCTTCCAGTCCCACAGCAGCATGCAGAATCCATAAGGGATGCATTTTTCTTATTTTTCTTTGGAAAAATAAACACCAGTAATGCAAGCGGGAGTGAGGCGGTTCGTTTCCAGCCCTGAGCTGAAATAATTCACCTTTGGAAAAGGGTGAGAAATGAGTAAAGTAGTCTCAGCTACAGTCAGTTCTGTTTACGTTAAACCTGGGCACCGCTTATAAAACCTGACCCAAAGCATCTGTTTAATCTTGCGAACAAGAAGGTGCACCTCACTGTTTCACGGACTGCTGAAAGAGACACAAAATGTGAGCRTTTGTGATTTTCCTCCGCAGTGCTGCTGCCTCGTGTCGTCTCGAGCTGCGACCATGTGACAGCGGATCCAAGCGAGCGAGGCAAACTGCACAAACAATGCACAGAGCGCACATTTATTCATCCATACTATATTTTGTCACGCATGAGCGCAAACCCGCCTCACTGCAGCATAACACCCGTGTGATTTTGTTGCAAAACAGACACTTTCATCGTATGAAGCWGCAGAAGAAATAACACCATGAAGGTATTTTACATGCATTTACACGGGACGGCTCCCTCCTGTGTGTTTGTACCTTTCTTCCCTTCCCAGACTGAAGGCCGGTGATGTGGAAAACTGAGATGTGCAGCCTGTGACTCCATTAATGAATGAATAGCTCTCAGCACAGTGTGTAGATGTGCATCGGTGTGTGTTTGTGTGTGTGTGTGTGTGTGTGTGTGTGTGTTTCAAGAAGAATGGGTTTAAACTGTCTCTATTCCCTGTTGTGGATTACCCAGTGTTATGCAGCCATGTGTGTGTATCTGTGAGAGCGATAGACTGGAGATGAGAGAGCGGGGAATTTGCAAATCCCTGTCATTCAGCAGCGAGCTACTGTTTGATATGTCATTAAACTAAATTTGGGTCTCTGCAGAGTGGATGGAGAGGTGGGAACAGGTGCACGGAGGGATGCTGGAAAGAAGTCAGGTCATGTTTCAAAAAATAAAACCTTTTCCCAATAAACTGACAACACTGACTTGGATCAAATACAAACATTTTATTTATAGCATATTTTTAAGTTGTAAAGGTGGGGTATTATGTGTTTTCCAGGCACATAGTTCAGTTCTACACGTCAAGTAACTATGTTACTTTTAGTTGTTGTGAAAATGCTTTATATCAAACTTTGCATCATATCATATCTAAAGGCCCTAACCTCTTTCTCTCTTTAAGAACCTCCGACCATTTCTGACACTCACTTCAGCACATYGTCACAACAATGTTTCAGGGGATGGGTGCTCTGTGTGGCAGGTGCTCGGCTGCAGACTGAGCTTCAGGGTGGAGCTATGTACAAATAGGCGGTGCTTTGTACCAGCAAGTGTTCAGACAGCTCCACATGGCTACGACAGGAGATTCAAGGATTTAATAAACGTGCATGACTGTATCAAAGCAATGCTCTGAGTGTGTTTTGGATGATGGATTGACATTTCAACATGACATAAAGCTCAAAAAAGTCAAGCACAACACCCTCCACCCCCCACCCTTTAAGGTTAAACAATAGAACTATTCACATCAATCAGGWTTTAAATAAAAGTAAACTAACACGCTGATTAAATGTATTTTTATAGCTCCTGAAAAGTTAACGCGTTAGCACAATATTGCTTCTTATTAAACAAACATACAAATATAGTCCTTCTATTACAGAGTAATAATAATGACAGATTTCTGATAGAAATCAAAGACTTGCAACCTCCACCAGTGCTGTTAAAAGAACACAAACATTACTAATTAGGCCAATTAAACATGGACATATTGACAAACAGCCTCAACAATTATTACATTAATGAAATCCACTTGTGACTGTTAGCTTTGTATCTTGTAACAAAAATGGCAAAGATAGCAATCCGTTTTGTTTTGTTTGTTAAGTTATGTGGATCACTGTATTTGGACCTCTAATTTGTTGTTTTGTGATCCACAATCTGGTTCAAATCTCAACTTTTGAAAACTGGTGTAAATATTTAATTTGAACTCATTTGAGTTAAGTAAACTATTTATTTTTGTTTTCATAAATTCTTTTGTTCTGTGGTCATATGACTCAGATTATAAAAAAGATGAACAAAAACATATAAAACTTACACAAATCAAATAAAAACTAAATTTTGATACAAATTTTAAAAATGCTACATAAAATGTTTGAAACATCTAAAACAGAAGACTATTAGGCAAAAAATAAATGGTTTGTTATTCTTGAAAATGAGAGACATTTACTGAATTTTAAGACAAAGCATTTTTCCTCCTCGGTCTTCCGCTGAAATCACAGAACAAAAACTGTTTTTTTATTTTATTGTTTTTTTTGCAGGTGCGTGCATTTTGTCCAACAAATGTGCTGCGTTTCAGATTGAGGAGGGAGATGCTTTTCTGAAGTGAAACCCAATCTGTTGTTTTTGTCAGGGCTGTTTTTGCAGAGCAGGCCTGCGAGCTGACGATCCCACGAGAGACCGGTCCATAACTGACTGCACGCCAAGGCCTCCAGAAACTATCGATTCCTCGGTGCACTTTAGCTGAAACCCAACTCCAACCCCTCCACACACACACACACACACACACACACACACAC
>NW_013952424.1:557749-559788 GCF_001266775.1 Austrofundulus limnaeus
ACACACCCCACCCCACCCCCGCATCAATCATCTCCATCTCCCCCCCACTCTGTATCCCACTGCAGCATCCATAGCCGTCTTACCAGGTTCTGGGTCTAACTGGAAAATATCGATCTCAGTCTTGGCRTGGACCATCTGATTACATTGTGTTTTACGTCTCTGTGGATGGGAGCTTTATTGTTTTAGTGGCCACATCTGATTTCTGATGATGGACTCGATGAGGTCAGCGGCAGGAAGAGAGTGGGGCAGAGAGGGGAGGCGGGAGGAGGCCGAAGCGAAAACCTGGTGGAGAAAGAGGGAGGGATGTGTCGGAGGAGAGAGTTTAATCGATACACTAAAGCATGACATCATCGTTTAGCCGGTCTGGAGGGACATCGGGCACTCTGCCAGCAACTGACAACTACCAGACCTCCGCCATGAATCATTAATGTCATCCGCTCATCCATCTCCTCCTTGCTGTTTCAGTCCGGTCTGATGTTACAGGCCGGGGCACCTTCAAGCTGAGAAATGTGTTTGTCAACAACAGCACATGATTTTAAACGCTGTCAGCCTGTAAAACTGACAAACACACAYTTCATGTCAGAACTCTGTGTTTATATCGTCCATCCATGCATCCTCCACAATGCCACACTCAAAGCTGTGGCATTGTGGTGTTTCCACCCCCTACCTCCTTGACTGGTGGCAGCGCTGATCACCCACACCTGCGTGCAACCTGGCTCATCAACTCCAGGCTTCTTAAGGCAGTGCCAAAGACCAACTCATCGCTGAAGCATAGCCTCTTATTTGGTATGAGCTCAGCCCGCTAATTGTTACTCTCTCAAAGAGTTTTGTATTACCTGTTTATTTTTTTTAATTTTTTTTTATTTTTTTTGTATTTAACTGTTTTCAGGAAATAGTTTTCCAGTACGTTTTTGCCTGCCGCCTTGGACTCCGAGCCTCTCACCAGTTTCTCATGCGTTGCCTCCTACGACTCACTGTAAATATCCACACACCTGTAAATACTCACCTCGGGATACCTACCTTTGTGGACCAACTCCTCCGTGCTTCATCTCCTTCCCCAACCCGTAAGAACCTACCTGCTGCACTTWACAACTGTTTAAGTCCATTACTGGAAAATTATCAAATACTCACCTCTACTACCGTTCTGTTCCAGGTCCAGACCCCAGACCCCTCCCGCACCTGTAAAAATAAAATCACTTACCTTTTGTATAACTTGTCTCTGGTACTGCTCACGTTGACCCAAAGTCTGTAATCCTGATAAAAGCCTTATTATAAATATCAGCATTTAGACCACAGGTGCTCCCATCACTGATTTTATGGACCCTAATATTTATACAGACCAGAACATGTCATTTTAACGGTTTTAAAGGGATCCATGATTAGTTGTAACATTAGAATTAATATATTTTAACTGTAAAATAAAGACTGTACAATGTTGTAGGATGTTCAGTTTTCATCATTTTTAAACTAAAAGTTAAAAAAATTTATCACACGGATGGGGCCACTTTATTTACATGCAAAGCATTCTGGGTAAATGACGTCCACCCTGAAGGTTAATCTTGGACAATATCTGATGATCGACTCTTTAAATGAAACCAGAGAGCGTTGACAGAGAGGGGAACACAAAAATGACTCAGCCTGTAACTGAAAATATGGATGGAGGACAACAGAGCTGCTTCATGGAAGAAGAACCTCAGCTTAGCCTGTTAGTCTTTGCGCTAGCGTCAATACTATGTTGCCTTTTATGCATTTGCTCAGCGCTAGTATGACAAGCTAAACTGAGGTCCTCCATCCATATTTTCAGTTGCAGGCTGAGTCATTTTTGTGTTCCCCTCTCTGTCATGTGGATGGAGGACCTCAGTTTAGCTTGTTTTTGTCGCGCTAGCTCTGAGTTTATACATGTAAGGCAATATAGTGCCAGCTCTAGCGCAAAGGCTAACAGGCTAAGTTGAGGTTCTTCTTCCATAAAGCAGCTCTGTTGTCCTCCATCAATATTTTCAGTTACAGGCTGAGTCATTTTTGTGTTCCCCTCTCTGTCA
>NW_013952424.1:561819-564291 GCF_001266775.1 Austrofundulus limnaeus
TATCAGCATTTAGACCACAGGTGCTCCCATCACTGATTTTATGGACCCTAATATTTATACAGACCAGAACATGTCATTTTAATGGTTTTAAAGGGATCCATGATTAGTTGCAACATTAGAATTAACATAAACATATTTTAACTGTAAAATAGAGACTGTAAAAATATTGTAGGATGTTCAGTTTTCATCATTTTTAAACTAAAAGTTAAAAAAATTAATCGAGGACCTATACGTCATCATTTACCCAGAATGCTTTGTGTGTAAATAAAATGGCTTTGTCCATGTTAAAATACAAATTTAAAAATTATAACTTAACAGCCTACAGCATTTTTACAGTCTTTATTTTACAGTTAAAATATATGTTTATCAAATAAAGTCTAATGTTACAACTAATCAGGGATCCCTTTAAGTCAAGCAAGTTTGTTTTAAAACACAGAGCTCCCTGAAGGTTGTGTTTTTATCTCCKGTTCTGTTTTCTGTGTATACCAACAGAGTTTCCTGCAACAGTGAAGGGATGTCACTTTTTAAATATGCAGACGATACGGTCCTGGTAGCTCACATGACCGGCTCTGATGCTCCTGGCCCGGTACCAACAGCGCAGCTGACAGCTTGATCAATGTTGTTTTTGTGACAATTTTCTCGGAACTGAATGTCACAAAGACCAAAGAGTTGTGTTGCGGGGGCAGAGATGAAGATGTTAGATCATTACTCTTTCAGCAACTCAGCATCCGGGGCCAGCAGGTGGAACAGGTAGAGTCTTTCAGATACCTTGGAACAGAAACTGACATCCAGCTGTCTTTTAAAGAGCACRCAGAGTCCATTTTTTAGCTGTACAGTTATTATTTCTATCACTAGGTTTGGGTTTATGTCGTGCAGACCATATTATCTGACAAACGCAATATTTTAACAATGAAAAAGCAAAATCTGTATCCATGCTGCAGGATTTAAATATTGGCTAACAACCTATATTTCCATTCATCCTCATCTTCAGACATTTTGAAACATCCTTCTCAGAGTTTCAGGAGAACAGAGGAAACGCACGCAACATGTCATGTCACATGTTCACTTAGGAGAAGCGATTAGATGACAAACAGGAGACATCCTCAGCCGCGCGCTGCTGACCTCTAGACGAAACATCATATCTTGTCTGGAGGTCACTTATTTAAAACACAATAACGTGGTCAGATGCCACGGAAACACAAAGCCGGAGGACCGCACACACTCACGCATTCAGTCTGCGCAGACAGACAGGCTGAAAGGGAGAGTCTGTGAATGAGGAGAGGGAGACAGGTGTAGTTAGTGCTTCTGGTGTCTGGAGGTGAATCGGTCTCTTATGAAGTATTAATAAAGCAGGGAGGGGGGCTCGGTAACCCAGCACTCACTCCTGTTTTAACTTTAATGATCCAGGCAAAATGCTGCACACCTTTACTAAGATGGAAAGTCAAAGATGACTGAAATACAGTGAAATGTGAGTTAAACAGGTTAGAGTTTGTACTTTTTAACGTTCTGAAGCAAAAGCCTGATTGTAAGGATTTAAAAAAAAAGAAAAATCCAGCATTTGTTGGAGTTTTTACATGTATATAGTTCAAAAATAAACACCAGATGCTATAACAGCACCAGTTCAGTTCCACAACTTTCTGCACATATGCATCAAGTAATGTTTACAACGTTTGCAGAAGCAGCTCCCGCGCTCTCTTAGATCTGCACAGTTCTGGGTCATCTGTGTTTTTCCTCGAGTGTTTAGATGGAAACATGCAATCACTGTAGATGTAAACAAAAAATATATAACATAGAAATTTACATTAGATTGTAGTTATGGACTTGGAAATGTTGGTACCACCAGTTCATTTTGACAACTTTAGATTTGAGATTGGCAAGAAAATATCTATGTTCTGAACACATAAAAAGCTCTTGTTTTTAATTCTGAAAACATGTACAAAAACCTTTAATAAAAGTTGGTTGCGGATTTTCAGGCAGAAGGATCATCAACTTGTTGTCGGCTGTGGAGTTGAGTAATGGTGCCTTAAATAAAAGTGTTGGGATGTGAAGATGGGTGCAATATGAAACATTATCGAAGGCCTGGCAGATGGCCTCCAAGGCAAATGCAAATGATCCAGTGAAGTCCCACTAATAGAAGTTAGAAGACAGAGTGATGAACGTTGGTTGAGATAAATTTAAAAAAAGGTTGTTGCAACAACCTCATTTTTTTCTTCTCTCTGTTTTTTTTTTTCTTTACTCCATGGAGTTTGGAGTATGTGACTGTATGGAAATTGGCAGTAAAATATGTATGTGTATGTATATATTCAGGTCAGGTGATTAGCTGGGCCATTCCAGCAGCTTTAGTTTCTTTCTCTGAAACCAACCGAGTTTCCTTGACTTTGTATTTGGGCTCATTGTCTTGCTGAAATGTCCAGCCACGTTTCATCTTCATCATCCTGGTAGATGGAAGCAGATTTTTATCAAGAATGTCTC
>NW_013952424.1:564634-569693 GCF_001266775.1 Austrofundulus limnaeus
TATATATACTGTATATATGTATATATTTGGGTCTTACTGCATTATGTCCGTCCGCTCATCTGTTTTCTTCCTCTTGTCCGGGGTTGGGTCGCGGGGGCAGCAGCCTAAGCAGAGAGACCCAGACTTCCCTCTCCCCAGCCACTTGGGCCAGCTCATCTGGGGGAATCCCAAGGCGTTCCCAGGCCAGCCGAGAAACATAGTCCCTCCAGCGTGTCCTGGGTCATCCTCTGGGCCTCCTCCAAGTGGGACATGCCCTGAACACCTCACCAGGGAGGCGTCCACGAGGCATCCTAACCAGGTGCCCGAGCCACCTCAACTGGCTCCTCTCGACGTGGAGGAGCAGCGGCTCTACTCTGAGTCCCTCCCGGATGACTGTGCTTCTCACCCTATCTCTAAGGGAGAGCCCAGACACCCTGCAGAGGAAGCTCATTTTGACTGCCTGTATCTGTGATCTCGTTCTTTAGGTCACTACCCAAAGTTTGTGACCATAGATGAGGGTAGGAACGTAGACTGACTGGTAAATCGAGAGCTTTGCCTTCTGGCTCAGCTCTCACTTCACCACGACAGACTGGTACAGCGCCCACATCACTGCAGATGCAGCACCAATCTGCCTGTCGATCTCCCGCTCCATTCTTCCCTCATTCGTGAACAAGACCCCGAGATACTTAAACTCCTCCACTTGGGGCAGGACCTCCTCCCCGACCCAGAGAAGGCACCCTACCGGTTTCTGGCTCAAGAACATGGTCTAGGATTTGGAGGCACTGATCCTCATCCTGGCTGCTTCACACTTGGCTGTGAACCGCTCCAGTGAGAGCTGGAGATCACGATATGATGAGGCCAATAGAACCACATCATCTGCAAAAAGCAGAGATGTGATCCTAAGGTCACCAAAAAGGATCCCCTCAACACTTTGGCTGTGCCTAGAAATTCTGTCCATAAAAGTTATGATCAGAATCCGTGACAAAGGGCAACCTTGGCGGAGTCCAACTCTCACCGGAAACGAGTCCGACTTACTACCGGCACTGCGGACCAAGCTCTGGCATGGTCATACAGGAACCTAACAGCCAGTATCAATGGGCCTGGTACCCCATACTCCCAGAGTACCCCTCACAGGAGTCACTGAGGGACACGGTCGAACGCCTTCTCCAAATCCATAAAACACATGTAGACTGGTTGGGCGAACTCTCGTGCACCCTCCAGGACCCTGCTGAGGGTGTAGAGCTGGACTGCAGTTCCACGACCAGGTTGAAAACCACACTGCTCTTCCTGAATCCGAGATTCGACTATCTGATTGTCCCTCCTCTCCAGGACCCCTGAATAGACCTTACCAGGGAGGTTCAGAAGTGTGATCCCCCTATAGTTGGAACACACTCTGCGGTCCACCTTTTTATATAGGGGGACCACCACCATCCATCCATCCATTTTCTGTACACGCTTCTTCCTTTTCAGGGTCGCATGGGTCACTGGTGCCCATATCCAGCAGTCACAGTGCGAGGGGCGGGGTNGGTCACAAAGAGACCCAGAATTCCCTCTCCCCAGCCACTTGGGCCAGCTCATCTGGGGGAAGCCCAAGGCGTTCCCAGGCCAGCCGAGAAACATAGTCCCTGCAGCGTGTCCTGGGTCTTCGTCTGGGCCTCCTCCCAGTGGGACATGCCCTGAACACCTCACCAGGGAGGCGTCCACAAGGCGTCCTAACCAGATGCCCGAGCCACCTCAGCTGGCTCCTCTCGATATGGAGGAGCAGCGGCTCTACTCTGAGTCCCTCCCGGATGACTGAGCTTCTCACCCTATCTCTAAGGGAGAGCCCAGACACCCTGCAGAGGAAAGTCATTTTGACCGCCTGTATCTGTGATCTAGTTCTTTCGGTCACTACCCAAAGCTCGTGACCATAGATGAGGGTAGGAACGTAGACTGGTAAATCGAGAGCTTTGCCTTCTGGCTCAGCTCTCGCTTCACCACGACAGACCAGTACAGCGCCCACATCACTGCAGATGCAGCACCAATTCGCCTGTCGATCTCCTGCTCAATTCTTCCCTCATTCGTGAACAAGACCCCGAGATACTTAAACTCCTCCACTTGGGGCAGGACCTCCTACCCAACCCAGAGACGTCACCCTACCGGTTTCTGGCTCAAGAACATGGTCTCGGATTTGGAGGCACTGATCCTCATCCTGGCTGCTTCACACTCGGCTGTGAACCGCTCCAGTGAGAGCTGGAGATCACGATATGATGAGGCCAATAGAACCACATCATTCGCAAAAAGCAGAGATGTGATCCTAAAGTCACCAAAAAGGATCCCCTCAACACTTTGGCTGTGCCTAGAAATTCTGTCCACAAAAGTTATGAACAGAATCCGTGACAAAGGGCAACCTTGGCGGAGTCCAACTCTCACCGGAAACGAGTCCAACTTACTACCGGTACTGCGGACCAAGCTCTGGCATGGTCATACAGGAACCTAACAGCCCGTATCAATGGACCCCACACTCCCAGAGTACCCCTCACAGGAGTCACTGAGGGACACGGTCGAACGCCTTCTCCAAATCCATAAAACACATGTAGACTAGTTGGGCGAACTCTCGTGCACCCTCCAGGACCCTGCTGAGGGTGTAGAGCTGGTCCGCTGTTCCACGACCAGGTTGAAAACCACACTGCTCTTCCTGAATCCGAGATTCGACTATCTGATGGTCCCTCCTCTTCAGGACCCCTAAATAGACCTTACCAGGGAGGTTCAGAAGTGTGATCCCCCTATAGTTGGAACACACTCTGCGGTCCCCCTTTTTATATAGGGGGACCACCACCCCGGTCTGCCAATCCAGGGTAACTGTCCCTGATGCCCACGCAACGTTGTAGAGTCGCGTCCACCAATGCAACTCCACAACATCCAGAGCCAAGAAACTCCAGGCGAATCTCATTCACCCCCGGTGCCTTGCCACTGAGGAGCTTTTTAACCACCTCGGTGACCTCAGCACCAGAGATTGGAGAGTCCGACCCAGTGTCCTCAGGCTCTGCTTCCTCGTGGAAAGATGTGTCGGTAGGATTGAGGAGGTCTTCGAAGTTTTCTGCCCACYGACCCACAACGTCCCGAGTTGAGGTCAGTAGCGCACCATCCCCACCATAAATAGTGTTGGTGGGGACAACCTTATGGCCACAGCTCAGGTAAGCCGCCTCGACAATGGAGGCATGGAACATGGTCCACTTGGACTCAATGCCACCCCCCACCCCCCGAACGTGTTCAAAGTTCTCCCGGAGGTGTGAGTTGAAGCTCTGTCTGACGGGAGACTCTGACAGACGTTCCCAGCAGACCCTACGTTTGGGTCTGTCAGGTCTGACCGGCATCCTCCTCCACCAACAGAGCCAACTCACCACCAGGTAGTGGTCAGTTGACAGCTCCAAACTAATTTAAAATAAATTTTAACCTTAAATAAATTTGAAAACTGGATGAGATAGGCTCACATCTTGAAAAATTAGGACGTTGAGATTCCTTTTATYTWTTTTTTTTAGCTTTTAGCATCTTATGTCAAATGTTAACATGATTCTTTTTCTTGTGTAAAGTTGATCAGCCAACATGCCAACATACCTAATGTACGCAGAGATTTGTGTTTACATCACATTTTCTCATTACTTTTTCTTTATGGAAACATTTGATTTATTTGTGATMGTCTGTAAACACTGAATACACCATTCACTTGTAATCAGTAATATTTTGASGAATTGGTATCAAAAAGTGGTGTAAAATCCCATTTTAAAAAAATCGTCTCTGCTCCAATCATAGCTTTAGCAGGAAGCCCTACGGTTTGGATTATGTAGGATCTCAACAGTCACGGCTTCTATTTTCAGGTTAATGGCTGCAACTTGAGCTGCCTGGCAGCTGTGTGGACCTGGACCGGGCTGCTGGCTCTCAGCACAGAGACAGGAAGACAGACTGGACTCTGAAGTTTAGGTGTCAGATAGTGTGTTGGTGCATGCACGTCTCGTCTGCCCTACGGGGCAGGAAGTGGACATTGACACCAGAGTCGTCCGATACGTAGGGAATCTGTCACCTCCGATCACATGCTGGAATCTGTTGTGTCCGGCCAGAAACAGGCCAAGACTTTCCCACAGTCAGAATTAGTCAGAGTGAAACGGACAGACACAGTCAGCTCTGTCTGTTCAGCTCACAATTCCTGATACAATGCTACAGGCACTGAGACACAAAAACTGACTTGTTTCTCAAAATGAAACAAGAATWAATTGAATAAAATTACTGTTGAGTGACTAAATGGCTGCACAAACTTGCAGATACTGATTAAACGTAGCCCAAAAAATAAAGAAATTTGTGTTTGGTAGATTGTTTCTTTGTTGTAACAATGCTTTTTTGACAATAAACTTTATCCTTGTTTCTTTAAAGAGTTACTACAAATATTGATGGCTGTGGGCAGGATGAATCTCCTGTAGCGGTCCGTTTTACAGCAGATCTGAAGAAGCCTTGACTGAAGACACTCTGTTGTAGTATGGCAGTCTGATGAAGAGGATGCTCACTGTTGTGTCAGAAWGCCTGGCAGGGAGATGCTGGAGTCAGGGATATAATCCTGCAGCCATGTTGTAGTGAAACAYGTAATACTGCATTTCCAGTATTCTGGCTGGGGTTCCTGTCAGGGCCCAGAGTTCACACAGCTTGTTCCCCAATGATCTCCCATTGCCCATCATGATTGATGGAAGAGATGGTTTGAACGTCCTTCTTCTCTTTCTCCTCTTTGCTCCTGCTYTGCATCAACAGCGCCTCTTTTTCAACTCATCTGGGATTCAGGGCTGTAGTAGAGGTATAATTCAAGCTTTTGAGATGTTAATCAGCTGCTTCTGGTTGTAACAAACCAGCATGTTGCTATGGTTTTGTATCATAACATGTCCCAAAGCAAAATAAGTGTTAGCAAAAAATCTTCCAATTACACATCATCTAATAGCAGAGAGGGTAATCATCAACAAGAGCAATTTTTATCCAAAAAAAAAAAGAGGAATTAAAGAAGTTTAAAAAGAATATATCAGAATGAATGTAACAGAGCTACTCCAACATGCTGCCACCT
>NW_013952424.1:569747-571388 GCF_001266775.1 Austrofundulus limnaeus
ATTCAAGCACAATCCCTTGAAAGTTCTGGGTTTTTGCCTAAAAATGACCAGCCGCAAAACTGACCCACGTTCTGCAGCAGAAAAAAAAACTAAAATGAAACATGGCAGTTCCCACAAACCAGGTTTTGCTAGCTTCCCCCCCAGAAGAGAAGGTTTTTGGTCCAGTTTTATGAAAACACATCAATGGTTCTGCTTCTAATTCTAGTCAAGGACCAGTTCATTGGATCAACGTGAAGTGGGACTAACAGCAAAGATGAGCTCACCCATGCCCATAKTTCCCTCTTTATAATCCCTTCAAACTAAACTATGATGGCAGAAACAGATGCTTTCTGGGAAGGGTGGAGGTATTTCACTGGAAAAAAGTGCCTCATGTGGAGAAGCACCTTTGATAACCAACTTGAAATGTCACTAACTCCACGTTGCCAGTGTAAAAAAAATCCATAACCTTCATGACAGCCACAGTAATCCTTTGAACTCCCAGGCAGCTCCTGACAGGGTGCACGATGAGCCACATTACCATACAAACTAAAACACTGAAGGATTGAAGAGAACTCCAACAAACAGTTTGTTTTTGCTCAGTGGTGTCTCTCCTACCCGCAGCAGAGAATCCTCCCTCAGTGATGTTTTGTCAGAAGTGTGTGTAGCTTGTCATTGATTTGACTCGACGTTGTCACATGCTGCCTGTAAAGCAGCAAGGCTGATCATGAATCACAGTGTTGAGAGACAACAGAGACTCACTKCTAAACTTTTATTTTATGAAAAAAAAATCCTTCAGCTTTTATTACATGATGTTTTTTTTAACATAAAAGCAGCGGATTCTTTAAAAAAAATGCAGTTGACCTACTTTACTTATTTTTAAAATGCATGTGTTTGCCCTGTTTGATTATATCAAAGTAACAGGAGTGTAAAACCTAAACCAATTCTGAACACATACAAGATAAATTTGTATGTGTTTTGCATWGGCATTAGCGATACAAAAATGGATATAACTCAATGAAATTGAACAAATAATGAGCTAAAATTGGACGCGGTAGTAGCTGAGAGTCATTTGCGATAAATAATCTGAGCGTGACACCTGGTGATGTTGAATGTGACTGAGAACAACCTGATGTTCAAGGTTTGTCCAAAATATTTCTCAGCATAAASATAATCTTGGTCTTAAATAAATCCTCAGTCTTTCGGTGTCTCTTTCCTCTCGCTTCCAGGCTGCATTTAGCACACGTGYGATTTACTCCTTGTAGTGCAGGAATCCCTCCTCTGCTTAAAGGGATTTCACTCAGAGTGATGATAGAAACTAATCTGAGTGTGAGTGAGTGTGCATGTTCACACGTGAGCAAATCTCTCAGCTGCCGTGTTAGAAAAGCCCAGATTCCTGTTCACCAATAGGCAGTACGGACACCAAGCTTGGACCACAACCCGACCGGGGCATTTGTAGCTCATTAGTTCCTTCCACACACACACACACACACACACACTCACACACACACACAACATCTCCAGTAGCTCCTGCAGGAAATGACTTGTTGACATCCTCATCTTCAGCTCTCCCTGCAGATAACTGACGCTAATTAGGTGGGACACACAGCAAAGAGACAGAGACGAGAATATAACAGATGATGGGGGGGCGGAGGTGGGGGTGGT
>NW_013952424.1:571398-578313 GCF_001266775.1 Austrofundulus limnaeus
GTGGGAGACCCCCCCTGCCCCCCATGAGAAAAGCATTAAGTGAGATAAAGAAAGCAGAGGCATGGGATGAATTAGCCACACAGAGCTTGAATGAAACAAGAACACCCTGTGAGCACATAATGAGATTACAGTGTGGAAAGAACATTTATGATGATTTCTGCATCCACCAGAGAGCTCTGATTTTCAAAATCGTGTGCGCTCCTCAATAATGAAGCACTTGACATGCAGCTCGCTCAGGCTGAACAACAAAGGCAGCTTGATCGTACAGAAATAGAATTTCAAAAGAAATCATCTCACTGCGACTTGTTTCCCTCAGAAACCTGAAAACAAAAGAGAAGAAGCCCCACGCCCACCACCWTTCATCCCAGATATTTAACTAAAATACTAAAATAATCTGTTGAGAAATGTTGTAGCCGAAATGGTCAAATCTTATACRTAGCATTATACGTACAATCTTATACTAAATTGTGATGTCACACTTAGTACTTTTAGCAAAATATCTGTTAAATTGACTGAATTGTGGACAGTTTTGGCTATGTTAGCCTTCTTGAATCAAAACCTCCTGCCTCAGCCTTTCTGCAGTTTTGCTTGTAAATACGAAAAATTTAAGGAAAGCTAGTATCTTGGCCCGCAGGTCCTAAAACACTGTGTTCATCATAATGCCACAATAAGTTTAGCAACATGGATGACAAATGACTATAGGTTCACTTTGACTGTTTCTGTTTGGTTTTGCTATGAGTTCTGTCTCAAAAAATTCCATTTATTAAGAACAATGAGCTGCATAAATTTGAAACAGGCAAAAAAAATACAAAGTGATAAAAAAGACGGTGCATAATCTCTTTAATAATTCAAATTTTCTCTGTCAAACTATCATGCTGGGAGGTTGTGAGATTTTTCTACACTTAAACGAAACACGTAAAAAAGACTAAAATATGAAAAAATAAATCCATTGGAAAGTACTTATTTTGTACACAAGGCCTTTAAATCTTCAAGCTGCAGCTTGTTTTCCAAAGATGATTATTGTTTTTATTTCCATCAACATATTTTTGGTAACTGAAACTGGGAACAAATGATGGTTATGCAACGTTGTGTTTACTTCTTTTCATCAGAGCTGCTATTTTTAAGCAGAACCATGAATAGACRGACTTCAGCGAGTCCTGATGCTCACAGCTCAGGGTCAGCTTTTATGCCAGAGCGTGTTAGTTAACACCACGAAACGCTGAAGGCAAGTATTTCACAAGACTGCAGGTAGAAACTGCTTTTCTTTTTCTTTTTTTTTACGTGTTAGTGGAAAGATTTTACAGAATTTTAGAGCTGAGTGCTGACATTCGAAACTGACACTGAGTTGCTAAAGCTATAAGAACATGAACTGAAGGCTAAAACTGTAGCTAAATGCTRAAAGAAGCAGAATACACAAATAATATGGCAAAACGATAGAAAAACAGCAGAAGCTAAAAGCTGCAGAGGGCAGGCTAAAGGCTAAACACAGCAAAAGGCTAAAAACAGTCAAACACTAACTAAAAGCTAAGCTGAGCAGTATAATAAAACAGTATGCTGGAGCAAATTTCGAAGAAAGCAAGAGAAATTTTGTTGTCAGCAAAAATGTAGTGTGAACACTCAGGCTGAATGCTGAAGTTAGCTTCAATTTTGGTGTTAAAGCTAAAAGAAGCAGGATACTAGCTAAAAGATATATGCAACAAAGATTAAAGTAGCAAAATGGTAGCTAGAAGCAAAAAATATAAAAAGATTAGCTGGTAGCTTTAAAAGATTTTATAACATGAGCTATAACAGAGATCAACCTTCAAAGTGTTTTGGTCTCTGTGAATCAGACCAGGCTTGACTGTGTGTGGGTGTAGCTTTTGTAAAAAAAATAAAAAAATAAAAATAAAAAAAGGGTTTCAACATTGTATCAGGCAGTTTCTCTCCTTAAGTAGTCCAAGTTTTGGTCTCTGTGAATCAGACCAGGCTTGACTGTGTGTGGGTGTAGCTTTTGTAAAAAAAAATAAAAAAATAAAAATAAAAAAAGGGTTTCAACATTGTATCAGGCAGTTTCTCTCCTTAAGTAGTCCAAATATTGTCCGCTGTATGAAACAATTTTCTTCATTTTACGCTTATTTTATCAGCAGATTACAAAAGGTTATCTAAAATAAGCAATGTATATTTAAAATTGCTTTTTAAATAGCCTGCAGTCAACGGTTGCATTAAAGCCTTCCTCTCTAAACACCACAGGAACAAGTAGATGTTCTTGCAGATGCTCCAGCAGGCAGTGTTGTTTAAAGTACCTCAAAGTGATACTTAAGTAAAAGTACAAGTATTTTATCATAAAAATACTTTGGTAAAAGTTAAAGTCTTACTTGAGTAAAAGTCTTAAAGTATCTGATATTTTTGTACTGAAGTATCAAAAGTAAATTTCTGACAAAATCTACTGAAGTTTTAAAAATACTGAGTAAAAGTGAGCAGTTATATTTTGCAAAATGACATTTATTGGGAGGTGACGTCTCAAAATATATACTGTATATTTTTTCTAACGGCGTGCAGCTGTGATGGGTTGTGTACAAGCTAATTTGGTGTCAGAATGGTATATATTTATACTGTACTTCTCATCCAACCACAATTAAAGGAGAGACAATTTATCAGGATAGTATTTTTTAAGTAATAACAACTCGGAATAAAATAAGAGTAACGACTTTCTAAGTAGAAGTAGTAGTTTCTGAGTAGAAAGTACGGATAATTGTGTACAAATGTAATGAGTAAAAGTAAAAAGTACGCTGAAAAATAATTTCTCAAGTAAAGTACAGATACCCAAAATTTCTACTTAAGTACAGTAACAAAGTATTTGTACTTAGTTACTTTACATCTCTGCCAGCAGGGACCGTTTCACCTAACAGAGGGGCTGAAACTACTCGGCTTTCCCGCTGGCTACTTTCCTAATCTAGGCCCAGTCTGGTGGACTCGTCTCGGTTCATTTGATCCGGGTTCAGTACACTGCTGTACGGGTCGGTGGCAGTTTGCAGAGTTTGATTATGCAAGCTCATGGATAATCTAATGGGGTCAGATAAGACTCTGGCTCCAGTCCAGAGCTCAGCGATAACAGCTCCAGCTAAAACCACAGYGTCCATTATTGCTAATTCTCACAAGTCAGGGACAGAACCGACAGACTTCCTGCTTGGGATCTTATTCACTGACCATTACATTGACCTTAAACCATCAAAGTGCATGTCTAACCACAGCCTTTACCCATTAACTCATCTCTCTAACAGTCTCATGAGCCTGTGAGGACACTTAACACAACCTAATGTAAAGAAATGTTCTCAGACTGAAATATAACCATATAAACTAAAAATACATATCTCTTAAATCATTCAAGTTCAATCAGCTTTATACGGTCTGTGTTTTTTTCCAACAGTTCAACTTCCCTTTTTTTTTTTATTTCCGGGTTACCATGGCAACAGTCAGGGAGAACTCTGTTATCATCAGTTGGATCGAGCAGCAAAAATTATTTTTATCTCCACTTCCCCATTTTTTTATTTTTTTTATTTATTTTTTTTCAACAGCCACAGGACTGAGTGTCCTCACAGGCTTCACGCTGCAGCTTGAGTGCGCTGCGATTTCCAAGAGTGTGAGAGAGGAGCTAAAAAAGAAAGAAAGGAAAAAAAAAGAGATGGGAACAAAAAAAAAAGACAATCAGAAGAAGATCATTTCCTGCAGTGTGCGTACATATTTGTGCAAGCTTTGATACGTGCAAACAAGCAGAAATGCAGATTATGATCAGAGCAGCACATCTGATGGGAAGGACGTGTGGTTTCTGCTCAAWTACTGAAGGTTTGGTTTCTATGAATGAAGCAGGTTTGTCAGAACTGAATGAAATGGGGTTTTTTTTAGACATGCCTCGTGTTTAGGTTTCATCGTGGGTAATTATTTCAAAAGGGTGAGAATAAACCAAAAAATAAAAGATTATCAGTATAACTCCATGAAGAAGGAGGCCACTGATACTTTATTGTGTTTATACATATTTTCTGCATATTATTGTACCAAACCAGTCAGAATCAATAAAGACCTTTCAACACATTCATGACCTTTGAGGCCAAAAGCCTGACAAACTGTTGTTTTGTGTAAAATACATAAATGGGTTTTTGAGTTGCACATTTTTTTATTTTCTTATTTTTATAATTTTGTTTATTTTTTTGTGACTACATTTAAAACTTTATCTCATTTCAAGTCAGACCCATGTTTACATCCTGTACAACAGAATTTAGGTCAGGTGCAGGACAGAGGAGCGACAGAAGTTTACGGTTTTGACTGAATAAACAACAGTCTTCCCAGAAGTAGACCTTAAAGAGGTCAAAACATTAAAGGTAAAGACTGTAAAGAGGAAGAAATGCTGTTTGCAGTTCAGACTCACTCTGTTTTAATTATGCAGACACTATTTACATATTAAAAACATTAAGTGGGCTTTAAASAACTTTTGGAAACTTCTCTACGCTGTAAAAAAAAAAAACGATACGGTGCAGAAATCACAAAAAAGGGATTCTATAATATGATCAATACCAGCTGGCATTTTTGTGTGTGTTTTTGGTCAATAACACATCCCATTTATGAGACAAACTTTTCAGGAGCAGAAAAGGTCTACCTTTGAGGCGCTKAAACAAAGAATTGTGCTTCAAGCCACTAAGATCTACAGTGATGTCTGTTTGCTCACTTAGCAGCACCGCATGCACGACTACATTATCACTTTTCTACGATACTCGTGTGTTTGTTTAGTCAAGATGGTGGTCATGTACCGGGAGTAATCACTCGCAGCTGTTAACCTTTAACTTTAGGAAGCGGATGTGTGACAGACTTTATTTGCTCGGCGAGCACCTGACCCTCACCCTGGGTAACTCATGTTACACCGAGAGAGGAGGAGGAGGAGGAGGAGCAGGAGGAGGAGGAGGAGGAGGTTATACTGAGACTGCATGGGTGGAAGAGAAAGCCATGTCTGTTCGCAAATAAAAATCTTGTGAACCTCTGGACAAAATCAAAGAATGTACTGCAGCATAAAATAAGATTGAAATAAGAGGCAGCTGCTCTTTATGTGCAGTTTGCTTGTTCTCTCCATGCATGCGTGGGTTTTCTCCAGGTACAGTTGCCTCCAGCGGTCCAAACACGTGTATGTTGTGTCAGCAGTTGATTTTAAATGAACCTTAGGTGTGAGAGAATGCCCGTTTTGTGTGTCTGCGTTTGCCTTGTGATGTATCGGCGACCTTTTCAGGGTGAAACCTGCCTTCTGCTCAGAGACAACGAGCTGGGAGAGGCTCCAGTCTGACCTACAGCAGGTGTGGGGAAATGAGCTTTGAGGCACTTCAGTCTAAATAAAATAAATGAATTTAACACGACTACACAAAGGGTCTATCTGACGATGCTTCGGAGACCAACAAAGTTATTAAAAATTTGTTTGAACTTCAAAAACAAAGCTAAAAACTCACACAAGGCTACAAGACACAGATGCTAATGTTGCTGTGCATACTGAGTGTGTTAAAATCATAAAACCTTTCAGTTTCTTCACCTCACTTCACTCACCTGAAATGGCGATCGATGGAGTTTGAGGTCGCCGTCACTTTGAGTTAATAAAACGTCAGTGATCTGTGTTGCTAACACTTTTTTTTTTGCTCAGCTCACTTCTTTAGCTCAGCAGCTCACACGTAACACGAGGTGTGCAATTCTCAGCTGTCCCTGACACGGAAGTTGTTTGTGTCGCAGGGATGGTGTCAGCCTTTTTTTTTCAAAGTTCACAAATTAAACTGTTGGTTCTAGTCTTGTTAAATTGCAAATTTTGCACATATAACGTAAGAATTTTACTTCACTCTGATGAAATGATGAACTTTGAAGCTCAGACAGAGAATGACATGGATCTAAATCCTCACATTACGATCTCATATTTCTTGCTGCAACTAAAACAACCCATTTTATAGAGCTTAAGCAGCAAAAAAATTAAAGATCACATTGCGTCATTTTAAATGAAATTCAGTTAATTCAGGATGGTAAAACATAACGACGGGGAACATAAAACTGTAAAAGCTGCTGGGAAGCACAGTGACTGTAACACATATGTGTTTCCATTTTTTACAGGTCTATGAAGCATYGACTCCTCTCCCTCCTTTTCTTCCATCATCCTTTCATCCTCCATCCCTCCGCTTTCCCTTCCCTCTCTCATTGTGCTCTTGAAGTGGTGGGAGTGAGACGGCGCTCCAYGGGCTCTTTAACAGAGAACGACAGCTCGGAGTGTAGCATGCAGCAGCACCACTCACAGTGGGAGGACTGAGCTCGCCTGGGCACAGCAGCAGCTATTTACTCTGATTATTTGAACCTATTAAAGGAGTCGGCAGCAGCAGCCGCTTTGTTACAGCATCAGGAGCTGAGCACATCCGTTTGTCACTGCCATGACTGCAGCAGAGGTGATTTATCTGTAAGTGTCTCAGATATGCCTCTTAGACAGAGGTTAAGGAGAATTTAATTAAAAGGAGACAGGAAGAGCCTTAAAATAAGTCTGAAGGGGGTAATAAAATCATCACACGAAGCGGGGTTCATTACACTTTTATAACTCTGTGCAACAGTTTAGAGCTTTAATACACTGACGTTTTATTATTTGTTATTGAATACTTTTCATTTAAAACTTGCATTAGTACTGTTTGAACCATCTGCATTAAAGGGGCAATATTATGTGTTTCTCGGGCACATATTTAAACACTATAACATAATAAAGTATCTATGTCACCTTTAGTTGTTATTAAAATGCTGTTTTTATGTTTAAATAGAAAATAAACTTATCTTCTCATCACTTCCTCTTCTAAACGCCTTGAAATTGGGCTCTGTCTCTTTAAGAACCACCTTCCACTTCTGTCCCGCCCACATGCGGGGGGGGGGGGGGGGGGGGGG
>NW_013952424.1:578338-585075 GCF_001266775.1 Austrofundulus limnaeus
CAGTGCGGGGGGTTCGCACATGCGCTATGATGCAATTTACTTGGCATCTGAAAATACATTTCCTCAAAGGTATTTTGAATCTGAAAAGAGCTTCACAGATTGAGAAGGAGCTCAGCAGAGAGTTTCAGTTTCACTTTCAATTTCACTCGTTTGATTTGTTACTGCCGAGCAATGAGGTATATTGAGTCTGCAGGAGTCATGGGCGGGGTGCGTGGGGTGGGGGGTGGGCTTGGTGTGCTCCGTGATGAGGAAGCTCAGCTTCAAGACACGTCCCAGGGGCGTTTCTGGTCCCTCTCTGTCGTTTTGCTCCTCAGCATGGCTGCCAAAACGCTGCAGGATTTCTCAAACATGCATGAATGAGTCAAAGCAAGGCTTTGGGCACGTTTTTTTTTTATTTTTATTTTTTTATTGAGAGTATAGCATTAAAACATGATATAAAACTCAAAAAAGTTGATTTTACATGATATTGCCCCTTTAATAACGATTGACAAAACATTTCCAACTTTTTCTGTTGTTCAGCCAAAATGTCTTTTTTATAAATATTTTTGGAGCAAATTTCTGTCTGCTCTAAGGACAAACTTTCTCAACTCGCTACATGTCTAGCCTGGCCCTTACCTTCCTACGCAGCTCCACTCAATTCTAGTTTCTCTTCACTGCTCTGTCTGGGATTTCTCCCATAGACAAGGATTTCTTCAGGAGATATTTCGTCCGGGCCAATCAGAGAACAGAACGTCGATTTTCTGTGCAGTGTCTGCTAGTTAGTTTAGCATACGGCAGCGTAGGAAGTGAATGAAGCCATTCTGTGTTGATAAGGCTTCAAAATTAAATGAAATTCGTCTGACAAAGCAGCAGCTCTCATCTACAGCCATCTCCTTCGGAACAGTACTTCTCTCCTCTCAGTAAGGTTGTTTACAGTAAACGCAATTTCCGGTTAGCTTCTTAGCTTAGCCTCCTTCACAGTGGAGCTGGCACGCATACGTCACGGCCAACCAATCCAATTGTTTTAAACTTCAACAGAGGCCACGCCTCCAGGAAGAATTGCTTCTCTATAGCTGAGAGTCCAGACCCTCTGTACGAAGCAAAGTGAAGGACAAGGGTCTGTTTTAATGTCCTATTCAATTATATGAGAGGTGAGACATAAAAACTGTTCTGCAGCCAACCACTAGGGGTCACACATCAATTGTGACTTCAACTTCCAGTTTCTGGTCTCTTCTCTAGTTACAACATGTGACCCACACATCAACCTGAGTAATTAAGTCAAAAGGTAAGATAACAGTCAGCTTTGGTACAAACATTTGCAATAATGAGCCTATCCGAATGATATATCCAAAACATTTCTCTCTATGTTTTAAACTTCTAGTTTTTCATAAAATGTCATTTCCCTCCTGCCCCGTTAAAAAAAAAAAACATTCAAACAGCAATTCAAGTTAAAACCACCATCATTATATTTTACTGGTCTTCTTTGTGCTGCCAAAACAAATGAGCTCTTACAAAATGGGGGCTGCTTAGTGTTAGCATTAAAATATGCCTCGAACTGAGACTTCATTTCTTTTGTGGAGATGTAATTACATCTTAAAACGATCACATCCAAATCTGCACTGCCCTTCAATCCTCTTGTAATTAGCTGTCCCGAACTAGATTGCTCTGCTGAGTGTACCGTTTTGGGCACCGGGCTGAAATATGTTCATCAGCTATGAGACGGATTAGGACCACCCAATTGTTTTAGGTGGACATGTATAACATGGGAAATGGCACCGGAAATATTTCATAAAACAATGATGTGATGGGGATGAGGGAAACCCTGTGTTGCCAGGAAACTGATCATTCAGGTGTCCGCCCTGCTCCAACAGGGTGTTTTAATTTCCTTTATTTCACCTCCGCTGTCGATTTAATTTCCTGTGCGAATCACTGTGAATTGAACGGCTGGCGTGATCGTGCCACAGAAGAGGAAACCCTCACTAAAGTGAAGGTGAGCCACTGCAGAGGGGAGAAGAGACGAGGACAGGAGAGCGGAGACATTTATATTCAGCTCATCTCATGGTGATGCCTCCGAGAAGCTGTTCCTGTTACCTGCTCAGTGTCTCACCTCCATCTTTTCATGGGCACATTTTTTTCATATGCTAACTGAAATAAGAAAAAGGGAAGAAAATATAATTATGTTTGAAAAAGCTGAAATGTTGGCTTATATAACTATATTTTTCTGCAGATTCTTAAATGCGGAAACATTCTTTWGAAGGGAAAATGACCTTTTTTTCTACAACAACAAAAACAAATGTTTGGGGAAATAACTTCTCTTTTCTCTGGACACCATGAGCACACAACAAATCTGGTTTCACAGTAGCAGATTAGCTTAGAGTTGACCTTTTACATGTTAATGCGCATGAGTAAAACCAGACTCCCCGTCATGTGCTCAAATACATTTAAAGCCATTGTTTGTATTCAAGGTTGGTGTTCATTGCTACTGTTTTGAGCCTTTAGAACTTAATTTACTTTTACATGAGAACATATTTGTTTTGTTGGTATATTATGATGTGATATTGACAAGTAATGTTGCCAAGCGTCAGAATGACTGAAGAGCACAGCTAAAACATAAGGTAGATAAATCAAAAACACTTAAACCCTTTTTAAACCCCAATTTATAAATGATTGAAAAGAGAAAGTTGAGGTGTTATAAAAGGCACTAGAAAAAAAACATGAAAGGATTTACCGTCAATCACATTTTTATAGCAAACGTGAAACATTTAGATTTGACTAAATCTGAATTGTGTTTACTTTTGTCTGTTAAATACAGCAATTACTTTTTAGTTTTAATCAAAATGAACTTGCTGTTGCCTGATATTCTTCATACATTTTATATTTATGTTTTATACCAGTTCACGGTTGTTCACCAAATTGCGTAGCCAAAGAAAACTTATTTGCACTTGCTATAGCTTATCAAGAGTTTATTTTAATGAACTACCGTGTTTCTGAGGGTCCAATGTGGGGTTTTTGACTCGCAGTGGTCAATTTTACTTTCTAGAACAGGGGTGCCCAAACATTTTCCCTGAGGGGGCCAAAATTAAAAAAACATTTTTCCTGAAAGKGCCAAAATTAAAATCAATCTGAGGGTGGTGGGCCAAATGTAATAATATAAGAAATGCAAATACTTAAGTAAAGTTGTTTATTTTTTATAATTAAACTAACAGCGTGTATGGTTGCCCATATTCTTTAGTTTATTTTTTTTTCAGCCCATGGACATGGAGAAAATTCAACACATGCTAAGGCAGCAAAGGCTCATGGGACTTTTCATAATTTAAAATTTGAGTATATGTGGTCTTATAAGGCGTGCAAATCTATATATGGAATTAAATCGAATCTAAATGTCTCTTGTAGTTACTTGTATTTTATATTAAATCTTAACATAATTACAATCTAATAACCAGGACAACTGCTGGTGGGCCAAAACAAATGGCTCGYGGGCCCCACTTTGGGCACCTCTGCTCTAGAACGTTCTTAAACTCGTTCTAAGTGGTGAAGAAAAAAACACATAAAAAAGAAAAAAAATTCAATATTTATTTGCGGTACAAACATGTCTCGTGTTGTTTCCGTACACTGTACAATAGGTAAAGTCAATCATTTTCCTCTCCGTAGACAGAAAAGTAAAACCGCTCTGGTTAACAACATGCCTCCCGATTTAATACACAGACAGATTGCATCTTTAACCCTCCTGTTGTCTTCGGGTCAAAATGACCCGCCACTGTGTTAAAACCCCCCAAAAAATCCCCTAAATGTTATTTTTTTAACTTGAGATTTTAAGACTTTGCCTAGATTGGCCAAAACAATAGAAAAAGTTAAATGTNTTAAAAAAACTGTTTACAGCACAATATAAAACAGCTATTCAACATGACTTCGAAGCTGTAACAAGATGCATTGTCCAAAAAAAAAAAAAAAAAATCCCTGAAGAATTCCTCACTGAGGTAACGTTTTTCAAATCATTCACCTTTTTTTTTACTTTCACTTTTCCACCTCTCTGCTCCGTTCTGATCTCATACACATTTTCCCCTCTTTACAAACACATTCTTACCCAAAACAAAACAAACGAACAAAAAAAAAAGTACTGTAGCTACAAGGTTAAGGACACAGAAACATCTGTTCCCGTGATCTGGCAAATTTACAAACAGAGAAAAAACACTTCATTTCTCTTTCGTCATTACAAAGACACAGAAACGTCAGAAAGCAGCTCAAAAAATCAACTGAATTCTTCTTTTAAATAGAAAATCTGAGTCCAGAAATACACTCGATTCTTGGGTGATCAAGTCCTCGCTGTTTACTTTTTGTTTTCTCTTATTGTTGAGTGGGATATGAGTCCAGAAAAGAAAAGTCCATTTAAGCACGGTCGGTCTGTTTTCATCTCTGATGCAATAAGAGGAGTTGCATATAAATTCAAAACATATACATATACTGAAATATACAGTATATTCATCTTGAAAGGCCACAGGAATAGCATAGAGCACATTATATCAAAACATGACGAAAAAAAACCCAAAACAATTATTTAAGCCGGGTGGTATAGTTGTGTGTTGTGGCATGCTGGACCACAGCTTTGGCTGGGTGAAGCTTTGGGTGCGAGTGTGTGTTTGCATCGACCCGTCAGGCCTCCGGTGAAACGGCGCCTCGGTCTACAAGCCGGAGGTCAGCCGAGCCTCGTATAATTACTCAGAGCACGTATTGTACAAAAGAAGATGATTTATTTTAAAAACGCCGAGGTCTTAGATGTACAAAATACTGCAGGAAAAGGTGTTCTGATACATTGCAGAGTAACAAAGAGGACCTCGTCTGACCCGTTAACGGTAAGGAGGCTGAAATATTACCGTGTTCTTATTCAAATAGCAGAGAAACATTTCTTTTTTTAAAACAATGAGATACAAAGATATTGAACAGTCAGCATTAGAAACAAGTTAGAAAGATTATATAAGGCCAGCTAAAACCAACCGCTCGATCCGAAACCTTTGTTTCTGTTCAGACTCTGTCCACATCTGCACTTTGAAAACCCCCTTTTCACAGTTACTGTGAACTTTAGTCCTCGTGCTTTTATCAAGCTTTTGAACAAGTTCCTTAACCGTAATTGGAACACGTCATTTTATTTTTATTATTTTAACTTTGAAGAAATGAAATAATAATTGGGAATGATCACCCAGCAAACAGAAGGATGAATTTGTTGTCACCTTTGGCCTTGCTTTATCTTTGACATTCTAGGACTGTCTTGCTTTTGCAAGTTATATTTGGGAACATCTAGCTTTACTTCTAGAGCAGCTTCAGAATCACACAACATATTCTTTGTATAGATTTTATATCATGTCTCGTAACGCTGATGCTAAAACCGCTAAAGTGAACATTTCCAGCTGCTTAGCCGTGTTTTTAGGTGTATGAAACCTGAAGCAGGAAAGGCAGCTTTGTCTGATTTTTTTTTGGGGGGGGGGGGGGGGGGGGGGGGGAGAGCTTGAAGATCTTCCCTTAAACTGAGCAATATGTTATGTTTTTAGATAAATTTAAAAAGTTTTAATCTTGAAGCCAAACGCACCAACAGATGTCACTTGGTGTCTAATTAGTTGTTCTGCTTATTAAGAAACTGCTGAAGTGCAAACTTTAAAAATCACATATGAAATACTTTAAAAAACAACTTTTTTTGAAGTGCTGCAGATGTGGACGTTGTCTCTCAAAAATGCCTCGACCACATGATGTGTGCCAGAATGATCAGCAGCAACAGCAGATTAAAAAACAAAAACTAAAAAAACGGCCTTATTGTCTTCTTACGTGGCAAACAACATCCAACCCATGGTTATGTCTACGGTTTAGAGAACCTACAGCACCACAGCATGCTCGGGTATACAAAATATCAATTTGATTAATAATGGCTCTATGTTATAGAAATTATAAAGTCGTCTTTTTATTTACTAATATATCTATTTAATAAAGCCAAGGCTTCAGGTTGAATCAACCCAGACAAACGTTTCTTTGATGAAACGGGTGAGAGCCTCCTCTTTCAGGATCCTCTAATGCAGTTAAGGGACATGAAGTTATTGAAGTCGGTAAGYGCAGTCTGCGGATGAGGCCGGTCCCAGTCCACAAGAGAAAAAAATAACAAAACACCAGCTTTCACCCACGGCCTCCTGTCCAGTTTTTTTTTCCATTTGGCAAAATGTAGGCTGTAAAAAGGAGGCCGAGTGCTTCAAAGATAAGGTGCCCAGAAACATTAACACTCGATCTCTGAATGAATCGTCTCAAGCTGACAGAAACCGGTTTTGGCCAAACAAAAACTTGTGTGACAACTGCTTCGATGCAATAATAATAATAATAATAATAAAGGAAGTACAGAGTTTGGTTTCGAAGTGAAATAAAACAAAATGACTAAAACATTTAAAAACAGCTGGTGGAAACAAACTGGTACTTCTCCTCGGGCAGCTGGACGAACGGTGACGCGGAGGAGAAAGGAAGAACTGGGAGCATCCGACGACAAAGCCACCCGGTTCCTACCCACAGGCCGGACGCCTCCCTGCCCGTTTGAACCCGGGCCCGCCCCGAGCCCAGTTCTTGCTCCCTTCCCCGCATGGCCGCGCAGCTGTCGGGACTCGTAACAGCCTGGGACTGGCCTCTCCTCTGTCCACTCCTCTCTGAATGTCTCTTTATTTGCCTGCTTCCAGCCTGGCTTCAAGTGCCAGCAAGTTAATGGCTACACCACTGTGCAAACTGCATTATGT
>NW_013952424.1:587441-596691 GCF_001266775.1 Austrofundulus limnaeus
ATATATATATATATACAAAACAACAAAAACAACCATTCCCTTTCTTTAGTTTTACAATCTCCTAAACAAGTCTAAGATTGAATTACTCTGTTTTTGGACAAAGATAAAGAGTATATATTTATATAAGGTATAGATCTGTGCGTAAATGTACATAAAAATATACAAAAATGCATATAGACATACTGAATTTGTTAAGGACTGCTCATACATGTTCTGTACGTTAACATACATACAGTACAAACATACATACTTTAAGTGTGTGTGTATTAATTCCTTGGTTTTTAAAAACTCTACATTCAGTAGAGTGAAGTTTCTGATTAGTACCTCCAGATTCTCCACCGAACACAAAGGGAGAACGCCGTCATCCAACTTCATGTTCCTATCTTTGTACGAAGCTGTCCAGTTTTTCTYAGTCAACTACAGAGAGTCGCCCCTGTTCTTTGTTACGAGACAAGTTGATCAGGGCTTTTAATCCCCGATTTCGATCAGCGCCGAGGGCGGCCCGATCATTAACCCGCTGTTCCCCCTCTGGGGTCAAACAAAATCCCCTTACGCCTCCTTTAAAAACGTGGCTTTCACGACCCCTCCYGTCGCTCCAGTGCCGCTCCGTGGCCAGGCTCTCAGACGAGGGAGCCTCAGGAGGCTGAAACATTCAACAAAACTGGCCGCGCTCGTCCGGTGCAGCCGCTTCTTACCACGGTTTTTAATTTAAAAAAGAAAAAGAGGGGGCGGTTACAGTTACGCGAGCATCCCTTTCAAGTGGACTCCAGCGTGTCCAGCTGAAACACGTTGTGATTGGTCGGGGTGGTGAAGAAGAGCTGCTCGCGCTGCGGGGAGGCGGCGCGGTTGTCGCAGGGGCTGTTGAGGCCCAGCGTCCGCTCGAAGTCCAGGAGCTGGCCCATGAAGTTGAAGTTGGGGGAGATGTTGGACTTCTTGCGCTTGACGAAGTCGTAGGCGTCGTTGAGCGACAGGTTGAGCTTCTGCATCAGGTACGCCACGGTGACGGTGACGGAGCGGCTGATCCCGGCCAGACAGTGGACCAGGATGCCGCACTTTTTTGACCGCGCCTCGTCTGAGGAGGAGAAAAAAAAGAGGAGAGAGAAAACCATAGAGGATAAGATTATGTTCAAACCCACTCTGTAGGATTCAAATTATTCTAAGGGAAAATGTGCATGAAAATACAACACAAATTGTGCTTATTTTAAGCTACTGAGGTACAAAGATATTTTTTGCCCTCAAAAAATTAGGACTGTTGGACATTCTTTAAATCACCTTGAGCCCAATGTTTTGACTGTGGCCATGGCAATCAAAAGGTTGAGTATTCAAGACTTGTTCTTTTTAAGCCACAAATCCCTCACATTAAACTAAATACAGGAAGTTATTAATTTGCATTAAAATGCAATATTCTCCGAGAGACATTTAACTTTAGAGCACCACGGCTCCTAATTAATATTACTGACACTGGGGTTCTATCAAAATAACAACAACATGTCAGAAAGATAAATCTGTGGAGTCGGTTTGCAACAACAAATCAACTTAAGATGAACTGAAACTGTTTAGTTGTGAAAATTATGGTTTAAGATCCAACATTTGCTAAAAAATAAAACCCAGCTTGAGTAATTCCTGTAATCAACCTTTTATCTGCTTTAAAAAAAAGGGGAAAAAAACATGTTTTTGCTGCAGAAAAGCCAAATGTTTCTCGCCTTAAGCTTCTCAAATGCGTGAGTTACGTCTTCTGGATTTCTTTATTCTAATCATTTGTTAAGCCAAACACAAAATATGAGAGTGTTACAACTGAATTCAAATAAAATGATCTATTTGTATAGTAAAATCTATTCATATTAGCACAGAATGACTTTTCTCAATGGCAGAACGCACTGTTTCATTGCGTTTTTCAGCTTTCGGTCTGAAGCAAACTGTGAATAAAAAACACCTCCTACATTATTAAGCTGCTGCATCCAGCCACCTATCAGTTTCGAGCCCTTGCACTTGCATCCAGAGGCCATTAGAGCGAGAGTTAAGTGCTTCTTTCCTTCCTTCCTTTCATCCTCTTCTCGCTCTCTTTGCCTGCATCTCGTTGTAAAGATTGAGGTCAGCCTGCTGAGCCGTCGCCAAATTAAATTCATGCGGGACGCGTGCTCACATTTCCACAATAGAAGAAAAAGGGCTAAAAATCCTCATGAGGAGAATTTAACTAAACTCCACAAGGCTCAGAAGTCAGATAAATAAACCAGTTAAGTTAATCTGCTGGAACTGATCATTAGGCCGGAGCAATGCAACACATCAAATACACAATAATCCAACACGTATTGAGCCGTTTAGAAGCCAGATAAAACAAACTTATCTCCGACTTGTCTGTACATAAAATATATCTGGTGCTTTCAGCTCACAGTGTGTTCACATCTGTAATTATCTTCCTATAACCATAAAGATCTGGTGTAATCCCAGACTATTAAACCCAGTCAGACAGATCTGTTTAACACCAAGCATGGCCACTGGCTCTGATACATCACACTCACCCTACTTCAACAGAATCAATATGTACAAAAATAATGATCTGAAGTAAATAAGGCAGGTTCTGATACAAACTCAGAGAACATCACTCGATAGTGAATCAGGTCAGAAAAATAAATGGAAATTCAAAAATCTATTAGGGGTGCACCAATATGAAAATTTCAGCCGATATTGATATTAATATACTTATTGCCGTTATGGCCAATAACCAATATTTACCGATATTACACTAGCCTGGCCCTTGCCTTCCTACGCAACTCCGCTCAATTCTAGTTTCCCTTCACTGCTCCTCCGTCTGGGACTTCTCCCACTGAGATGGATTTCGCTGACAGATTTTTATCCGGGCCAATCAGGGAAGAGAACATCAATTTTCTGCCCAGTGTCTCTTGTAGTTTATTTAACCTGGGCCAATCAGCAAACAGAAGGAGGAGTTTTGAATGACGTAGATGTTCTGCACAGTGTCTGCTAGTTATTTTAGCATACGGCAGTGGAGGAAGTGAATGAAGCCAGTCTGTGTTGATAAGGCTTCCAAATTAAAATAAATTTGTCTGACAAAGCAGCAGCTCTCATTTACAGCCGTTTCGTTCAGCTCGGTACTTCTCTCCTCTCAGTAGGGTTGTTTACAGCACACGCGATTTCCGGTTAGCTTCTTAGCTTAGCCTCCTTCACACCGATAACACACACATACTTCAGCAGAGGCCACGCCTCCTGCAAGAAATCTTTTCTCTATGCAGCAAGTACAGACACTTGTACAAAGCAAAGTGAAGGACAGGGTCTGGTTTAAACCAGGCTAATATTGCACAAACACACAAATTACATTATACATATACGCACAAACACACTTTTTTTTGTTACCGTAAATAAACGACCAGACCTCTGACATGGCTCCCTACTTCAGTTATTCCTGGCTGCGCAGCATCAATATCACTATTATGATCAAACAGATGCTGCTCAACCAACCATCTCCCCTACCAAAACAGAAACACAAAGATAAAAAGTGGGAAATCAATATCAGACATTAATATCAGCCCAGTTCTTCATATCGGACCAAAACCAATATTAGTGCCGATATATCGTGCATCCCTACAAACTATAATAAAATCGATGCTGAAGTTGTTGCTGGGACTTTTCTCAAAACACTGAAATCTGTTTTTATTTGGATCTTAGTCTAGACGTATTTTCATAAAACTAGAAACAATTTCATGGATATTTGTTTTTATCATTCTTTAATAACCAGGGGTCAAATGGAATATTGTTGCTTTGTTAGGAGTTATAAAAAAAAATCTAGACCAAAAAAATAAAACAAACAAACAAATAAAAAACTAAACAAAAAAACCCCACGAACCTAAAGCAAATAAATAAATACCAATTTTGCCTCGACAGCACAAAATATATACTTATTTAGAGCTTTTATAATAATTTCACTTCTTCAAAACTGTGTACACATCTGAGCTGACACTGAATGTTTGGGGAAATTTGCAACAAGAGGAAATGCTGTTTTTTTTTTTTTAAAGATTAGTTCAGTAAACAATAAACAGATCAATCTGCAGTTACAAGAGCTGCTTAGCTGTCAATAGAATTTAATAAAATACTGTAACACACTCCCCTAGAGTCAACGTGTAATGCTTGTGATATGGTTTGATGAGAATACAACAGAAATAAAGTATTAAAATATGTTTTATAGACAGTCTTTGGAGTGTTTTTCTTTGAATGTGATTTTAGGAGGCTCAGGGAAACACTCAGCTTCAGTAAACGTACTTCAAGAATCCTTGAAAGAGCCTGAAGTACTGACAGTTAACAACAGGTGTTTTGGACCAAACAGTTCTAAGGACACTTTGAGGGTTATAAGACCATTAGTCCCACAAAGGGGAGCTTATAGGGACCTGTGTGTTTGCTCCACCTGGGGAGCACAGCGACTGGGGGGAAAAAATGAAATAAAATATTTGGCTTAGTGCAGCCATTTCACTGCATGTGACATTCAGCATAAGTAGTAACAATACTGTTGGACAGAGTAGTGAGTGCTACGTGTTTGATGTTTGTCTTTGGATTATTGATTACAGCTGAGTTGGATAATGTGATACAAAGGTTAGGAAGAATTAGCACTACGAAGCTCAGTCAACCTTGTGCTGCACATTTTTTAAAGGAGAACACGTCGTATGAAAAAACTACAACAAGCAAGCAGCATCTTTACTGAGCAAATAGGATCTGGAAATAATTAAGACACTTTTTTTGTTTGGGTCCACACAAGAGTTGATGAATGGTGGACAACAGTTGAATACAAGCTCAGTAAAGCCTGGACTTTAGCATCTGTTTAGTTCTCAAGGCAGTTTTACTTCCTGCGAGTGATGTAAATAACACCAACACGGTTTATAAAAAGTGGTGTGGGAGAAGAGCTTTAAACTTGCTCCGCCAATCAGCAAACACATCTCTTTACGTCACTCAGTTCCCACTGAGCAACGAAAAAAACCCTACTCTAAACCAGGAGCTAAAAACAGAGCCAATAAACGTAGTCCCGGTGGCTATGAACATTCATCTATTTTCTATACCCGCCTGTTTATGTTCAGTCACAGGAAGTTATGCCCATCTCCAGCRGTCATTGGGCTGGAGGCGGCGTGCACCCTGGACAGGTCACCGCTCCATCACAAGGCCACAAAAAGTCGAACAACCATTCATGCTCCCACTCATACCCATCTAAAAGATAAAAGGGTTGTGGTTCTTTTTTCTAATCTATGATGTACTGCTGAGATATACTGAGTTGGGATTGACTTCAGACCCTCACATATGCTCTTTAGTACAAAAAAAGGATCTTTTTCCAATGGTCCTTTTGATTCCTCTGATGTGTACCTATAAATTTGATTTACAGTAACAACCAAACATTGGTATCCACCTATTTTAGAATAAATAAATTAATGTCAGGTTTTTATCTAATGTGAACCAACAGTTAAAAATCGAAGGTAATTCCACCTTAACTTACCAATAAATGAAATGGCCTCAGGGAAAAACTGTGAGAGGTTCTGGCTCCAGTGATCAGAGATGGGGATCTGTTTGTACTTGAAGTCTCCCTCGTGTTCGAACATGTTTGGCAGGTTGGGCGTGACGTTGAGGATGTACTTGATGTTGTACTTGCTGAGCACATCCAGGTTCGCAGAGTCTTTGGCACAGCCCAGGTACAGGTACGGCAGGATCTGGACGGGGAACGCTGGCTGGTTGTTGGGGAGCGGGCTGCCTTCCGACTCAGTGGCGCTGCCCGGCTCGCGGTCAGACTCGCCATCCGAGCAGTCGGAGCTGATGCGGAGCCCTCCCAGTCCGAGGACGGAGGCTGGTGGGGAGCTGCTGGGACACGAGCAGTCCAGATTGGTCTCGCAGTGATCAGGATACTCAGACTGGAACTTGCTGAAACCTCCTAGAGGACAAGTAAAAACAAAAACAATCTCACTGGATGATATTAAAAACATCCATCCATTTTCTTATTTTCTCTAACCACTTCTCTGAAAATATCTGCAGGGAGCTGGTGAAAGTGTCCAACAGTCACTTTGCAAGAGGCAGGGTACACCTTACAGGTCGCAAGTCCATCACTGGACCACACAGAGGTGTGGTTTCCAAAGTTTAGGTTAGGTCCCGAACAAGTCATAAAATACCAAATGATGCCCATCTTAAATGCTTTAAAATGACAGGTTGGGAATTTCAGTATTGTATTTGAAAAAGGGAATCCCCAAGTTTCACAATGACGCCAAACATTACAGGAAGGAATTCCCTAGAACTACAAAGACAAATGATATATTATAACCTAAAACTATTATAAAAACAATTACTTTTGAAAAATAATATATATATATATAAACTTCTAACAAGTGTATATACACACACTTGTTAGAGATTTTCAATTCAAAAGATTATTTTCTATTTTTGTTGCTAGGATAATTAAATGGCGTCTTTATGGATTCCTTTTTAAGCAAATATCAATTTCGGCAAAAATCAGTATTTTAGAAGAAAACATGACGTCACACGGCATGTTGTGTTTACAAAAGTAAATATGGATGCTACACGTGTTAGCATGTATTCATTATAAAGCTATTGCACAATCGGAGCAAACTGAATTATTATCTGCTATACTTGTACTCATTGTTTATGTTTTATCGTCCCGCTTTCTGCCTCATTGGGTGGGTGCTGAATTGTACTTCTGGAGTGGGAGCGACTGAAAGTACAGAGGAAACAAACCCAAGTATCAACTGCATAGTATCGACATGTTTGCATAGCATAGTTGGTAGGGATGGACGATATGTTGGCACTAATATCGGTATCGGCTGATATTTGTCATTTTTTAGAATATCGTATCGGTCCGATATGTAAAACTGGGCCGATATTAACGTCCGATATTGATTTCCCACTTTTTATCTTTGTGTTTCTGTTTCTGGAGGGGAGATGGTTGGTTGAGCAGCATCTTTTTGATTAGTGATAGTGACGCTGCGCAGCCAGGAATAACTGAAGTAGGGAGCCATGTCAGAGGTCTGGTCATTTATTTATGKTAAAAAAAAGACAAGTGTGTTTGTCCATATATAGTAAAATTTGTGTGTTTGTGCAATATTGGTAAATATCAACCATAACAGCAATAATTATATCGAATAACGATTTTGGCTGAAATTTTCATATCAGAGCATCCCTCATGGTTGGTATTATGTGATGGTGCAAATTAGGGTTAGGCATAATCGTATTGTGTGCAATTAATCGTCAGAAAAACATTAATCGATTACTTTTTGACACTTGATGATTAATACGATTAATGCCACCAGGCAGAGTCCGCTCGGTGCTTCTCTCTGCTTCAAATATGATGAACATAAAAAAGTTATGTAATTTTTTTTATCGATCAACACAATTTAAATTTGATATATAGCCTGAAGTCTGTAATTATGATATAGTTTGGAACAGATTTTTATGAAGAGCAAATCTTTCCCACTAAATTGGTCATGTGACCAGGACATAAGGGTGCCCAGGGACTCCAGGGGAGTAATCGTCAAATTAATCGTTATCGGCTGAATACCACAATTAATCGTGATATTATTTTTTTGCCAATATTGCCCAACCCTAGTGTAAATTCTCAATCATCCTTCCTACACAGGACAAAACTAGAAAGCTTTCTAAAAGACAACGCAACTGGACTCTGTACCTGAGGATGCTTAGAGTTTTAAGCTTTAAACTTGCCTGATGTTTGTATCGATGCTATCAATATCTGGATCATTCATATCATTGGGAGGAAACAGGAAGAACATGCAAACAACTCAAAGGGTTGCAACCTGGTTTCAAACCTGCAACCTTCTAACTGTGAGGCAACCTAACCACCCAAAAGCTATTTAGTCTGAGTTAATTATATTTTCTATTCTCAACAATATAAGCCATAAAGGCTTCTCACTTTCACTATAAAACAAACACATTAAACTTTTTATACATCATAATATAAAAGTAAATGAATCTGGGGTGGAATGAACTAAAAAAGACGCACATTAGAGCACGCTGATTAGGCAGATTAAAGGGTAAAAAGCGGGTGATTTGCGTCAGGATGAGCATGAAAACAGGCAGGTCAGAGTGGCTCCATTGAGAAAAGCCAGCAGCTCGGCTCCGACACGGCTCCAGCTCTGAGGACTTTTTGTGAATGGCTGCTGAAGGCTCGTGACTTCGGTCAAACAAATCTATTTTCCACGGCTCATACACTCTTATCTGCTGTTACTGACCAACCCCAAACACGACCTGCCGGTTGTTTTCCTCATAAAAAAAACACGTTTTGTCTTCGTGTTGTTTAAAACTGGTCGTCGTGTCCTCCCGTCTCTGTGTTCATTCATGAAAAAAACCGTGTCTTTTTCCTGAAGGAGYACAACATGGCGGGCTGTTTCAGCTACATTTTAATGAAAAAGTATTTGATTTGGCCTTAGTTTGATATGGAGTTTAGCTCGCTGATTGCCGTGTTTTTTTTTTTTTTGTCATGTTTTGTCAAACATCTGTCGAACATCGAAGCTGAAAAAGCTAAATGTTTTAAAAAAGAGACATCAGTACTAGTTTGTAGTTAAATCATAGGTTCTTGAAAACAAGTAGAGTCCAAATGTAAACATAAGTCCATATATATTTTATATTTAAGTTATAATAAATCTTATTTTTTATTTGAGGTGACATACTTTGTTTTAAAATGGCGAATTTATCAAGTCCGGCTTCACGTCGGTTTGGAGTAAGGTTTATTTTATTGACACACATATTTAAACCTTTAACACCGCCTTCCTGGGAGCTTTACCTTCCAAAAAGAAAGCCTTGCACCCGTCGTCCCGGAGCTTGTGGAGGAGCAGCCCCATCACGGAGCTCCCCAGCCCGGACTCCTGTCGCTCCGACGTCGCCTCGTCGTACAGCAGAACCACGTCCGTCTTGCACCTCTTGACGAACTTCTCCTTGTCCTCGTTGTTGGGGATGATGGAGCGGATCGGGAGGTTGCCCTTCTTCAGTCGCCGCAGCATGAGGCCCGGGATGGCCAGGTTGATGGCCGACTCGATGTGCGACGACTCGTACAGCTCGTGGGGTCTGCAGTCCAGCAGCAGCAGCGAGCTGGACCCGGACTCCAGCTCGTCCTGCAGCCACTCCACGCTCTTACTCGACATCATCGTCGTTACAGTCACGATCACGGAGCCTCTGCACGGGTGATTAATTCTCATCAGGGAACCGTTAATCCGCCCGTCCCTCGTTGTGACATGACAACAAC
>NW_013952424.1:597081-598961 GCF_001266775.1 Austrofundulus limnaeus
TGTTTATTTAAAATTATGTCTCCTATTAAGATTGCTTTACTGTACACTTATTTATATCTGAAACGAGCAGTCACATCCTAGAAATGCCAATTTGCAAAACATTTCAGCAATATTTATGTCAGCTTTAATAAAGACACAAAATCCTGTCAATCATTGCTAATCACTAATAATATAAGGCTGTCTTTACTCTTCATGTTAAAGTGGGTCGTCACGATGGTGTTTTGTGTGTGATCCCACCATATGTATCAGCTCGGCAGTTACTACTCCAAACAAGCCACCACTACACATCGCCATGAATTACCTAATAAGGCATCAGCAGGTTGTGACAGAGGCAGCGAGGAGGAAAAAGAGGAGCGTTTGATTTCCTCACAGCTGCACAGAGGAGGAGTGGGGGATGCACCAGCTGCAGACAATGGCTCTTTATCCCCTCCAGTCACTTACACGCACAAACACACACCATCAAAACACTGACACATATACACATGGGCACACACTTCAACTTTAGGGCCCTTGTGTTTCCACTCCCTTCATGGACAACAACAGGCTCTCTGAGGGTGGATGTTTTTGTTTGTCAACAACTGCAATTTATTAAACAAAACCAGGGGGGAAATAACAATGGCTAATCCAGGTATAATTAAACTCAATGGAGAACTCACTTGAGTTATATTCATTTTTCAGAACACTAAATTTATAAAAAAAAAATACCTTTATTATTGCTTGTGCCATAAAAGGCACACAACACTGTAACTGTATGTTAATTAGAAAGGATAAATGATTTGTAATCAGTTTGACTCTGATTTTTTTTTTTTTTTGAGAGTTGGAAGAACAATTTTCTCAGTTTGACTTGAAAATACTATAGTTGTGAACAAAAAGCTAATCGGAGCACGCTCAGCTAGATTTTCCTACCCACGCACGATACTAGATTATTTCCAAAGCAGAAAACTTGCTCATATCTCTGGAAAATCACTCTCTGAGCTACGAAATATTCAGAAAAGTCAGTGAAACAGCCGTAGGGATTTAAAATTTATGTCCTCAAGCCTGAAAAGTACTTGTTCATTAAAATAGCAGATGTAGGCATAATTCATCTTTGTTAGTTTTTGCAGTACTTTGACCTGATTAAATCTCCAATAACAATTAAATACATTTTTATATTTTGCTTTGAGTTTCACGCAGATCATTTGTTTTTAAAAGCATACAAAGAAAAACAAATATCAATGCAGTATTATATATTTTTTTCTTGTTTGGGTTTGAGGTTTGTTTAAAGCTGCAGACGGTGGTTTAAACCCACTCACCTCAGTGATGGAGAGAAGGGACCACCTCACTCCCACACAATCGCAGGCATTTCCTCTGCTGTTTCCGTCGCCCCCAAACATACAGGTCGTCAATACGTAAGAAGCACAGGCCTGGAAAATGAATCGAGGAACTGTGTCCTTCTTTGTTCTTTAATTTCAATCTATTTAAAAGAGAAAACAGACTCAACAGCGGCAGAATAGTTAACACTTTCTGTTAAAAATGCTAATTGTTTCTTATTCACCTGGAAATTTTTAACATCCAGTTTACATAGTAATAGATGTAATGTAACATCCATGTAGTGCTGAAGGATAGTGGAAAAATAAGCTTAGACTGAGAACAGTCAAAGTTTTGTTTCAGCTGCTTACACTTTAACTGCAATTCAAGCAACAATAACTGTACCAAACAGGAAGTGCAAATGTTTTTCTTAAATACATCTTTATATTCAAACCAAAAGGAGCATCAATCAGAGAAAATATAATACAACCCCTGGCAAAAAGTATGGAATCACCAGTCTTGGATGAGAACTCATTCAGACATTTCATTCTGTAAAACAAACTCAGATCAAAAACATGATACAATAATAAGGT
>NW_013952424.1:598971-603128 GCF_001266775.1 Austrofundulus limnaeus
TTTCCACCACAGGTTTTCAATTGGGTTGAGATCTGGACTATTTGCAGGCCATGACATCGACTGAATGTGTCTTTCTCCAAGGAATGTCTTCACTGTTTTTGCTCTGTGGCACGATGCATTGTCATCTTGGAAAATTATTTCATCACCTCCAAACATCTGTTCAATTGAAGGGATGAGAAAACTGTCCAAAATGTCAATGTAAACTTGTGCATTGATAGAAGAATGAACCACAGTCATCTCCCCAGTGCCTTTGTCTGACATACAGCCCCATATCATCAAGGACTGTGGAAATTTGGTTGTTTTCTTCAGGCAGTCCTCTTCATGGAACGGCACCAAACAAAAGTTCCAGCATCATCACCTTGTCCAATGCAGATTCTTGACTCATCACTGAAGATAACTTTCATCCAGTCATCCACAGTCCATGGTTGCCTCTCCTTAGCCTTTAAGACCTCATTCACTTACTTCAGAATTTATCAGTGCAAATTGTGTTTGTTGTTGTAGAGGTGAAAGATTATTCTCCTTATTTCAACCTGTTCCTGGGAAACGTTCTCAGAAGATCAGCTGCTCCTCTAAACCAGGGTCATGGACTGAGCTGTTCCCCCATGTGATCTTTATGTCATTTAAGTTCAAATGTTTAAAAAGTGTTAAAACAGACTCCATGTAGAGAAGCTGCTTGTTTTGGGGCTGGTGGAGCAAACATAAAAAAATAAACTAATAAAAATAAAAAAAATATATAATGTGATCTGAATATAAAACTATGTAAATAACACTTAACATTATTTCGCTAGATTTTATAGAAGCTGCAATAGAAACCAACGAGGCTAAAGAACCAAAAAAGCTGCGCATAAATGTGTTTAAATGTCCAAAATCTCCAAAAGTTCGATCAAACTGTGAAGAAACTTTGTGTTAATGCTGACATTAATAGAAATGTGAGTAACTCACTATGAAGCTGTGTTTTTCAGTGTTAACTCTTTATAAATATMGTCTCTTAACCTACTTGAGTCATAAACTTTAAATCAAAAGAAAAATCTTTCAGCTTTGTTCATTAATAAAAAACAGAGACAAAAAGGTACAGAGACTGATAAAACCTAAAAAGCGTACTTGAGAGAAATGATGAAGAGTGGCTTTAAAGAGCACATGCACTTGTAGTAAGATAAATGAGTGCAAAAAGTTATTTAAAGCCAACTTTAGCATGAAAAATATACCCTATTTGTAAATTTTGTGAAATAAACACAGTCAGACGCAAACTTTGTTGACATAAAACCTTTGATCGACTCTTTTATTTGAACATTTAAATCTTCCTTTTAAAAAKATCCTTAACCTTGAGTACTGTATCCAGTGCAGAACCACTCTGTACTAACACAGACAGGACTGTTAAAGCACTGAAGTGACTCATCATGAGTTACAGTAAGTCAGACTTCACCTCCCCATTGTTTTCTCTTTTCACACACGAACCTCCATTCTCACCAGGCGTGACCTCTTGAAGGCAGAGAATAAAGACAGTCTGTCAAAAGTGGACAAATCACTCACTATCTGCTCCGTCTGTTTCACTTTCTCTTTTTCATTTCAGATTATTCCTGACTAGAAAGTATCGTCTAACAAACATCGACACAATCATTCGAGTAATTCTGAAAAATAAGCAAAGTACAGAACAACACAACAACCACACAAACAACTCCGGTAAGTTGTGTGAAGACACATGTTTACAGTTTTGTTACAGAGTTGGCGTTTCGATTGTGATTTAAAAGTCGTGGCCTACACCAGCCATGAAAACCAGCATGAGTGTCCGTTGCAAGACGAGCAGGTTTATTTTAATTAACTTAGACTGACTGTTGTGTTTATGACTGGTGCCACCGAGTGTCCGCAGAATAAACAGCTCGCTCACAGATAATGTTTTTTTCTACAGCTCTATGCCATAATAAATTCACATTAAGGCTGTAGCGGAGTATGGATATATGATTTAGGTATGAATAACACATTAATAAAACCACAGAGAAAAGTTAACTGACTTTTATGGTCCCGAATATCTGATCAGCACTTGTCATACGAGCAAAAACGAAAAAAAAAAAAAACCCAGATCTTCCAGGCCTTTTCACGATTGGTTTGCTTCTTATTTCGTCACGGACAACAAATCAACAAACAAAGCTCAAACACAAATTATATTAACATATATTGTATGTAAAACGAATAGCTTTATTGTGTCCTGTGACTCAATCTTTTAAGTAAATTTGTATTTAATGACACAAACATGAGTCATCAATGGGGCATTATTTTGTTTTATTGTATTATTTTATGATTCCATGAATAAGAATTCATAAAATTGCTTTAAAAAGAAACACTTGCTTTGGTTTTAGGTTTAATTACACCTCTTCGTTGATAATTATAGGGAAACAAAACGTCAATGCCTTATATGGATTCTTAATAGTTTGTGTTGCATTGATGGTACCAGCATTGTGTTTTAGGTTTGTGGCTGGGAATCAGGAATTTATTTAAAGAAAAGTGCTTTTTATGACTTTACATAAATGGTAAAATGCAGATGAACTGTTTTGGCTGCATAATTAAAATGAAAAGAAGAGTGAAACAACAAATATTCAGGAAATTGTGGGACAAGTTAGGGTGCCATGAAGTCAATGTATAAATGAGGTGCTTTTTACCTCCTCCAAGGGAGAGATAATGTTTTCGGTCGCGCATGTCTGTCTGTCTGTGGACAACATTACTCAAAAACTTGTGGATGGATTGTCATGACATTTTTAACACATGTGGATGCTGGGCCAAGGAACACATATTTAAATTTTGGTGATGTTCCGGATCACGATGCGGATACAGGAATTTGTTTTCTTTTGACACTCTGAGATCGGCAAAGCTGTGATGCTTTCACAGGGCTTCTGTAAAATATGTGAGCTGGATTGGACAGCACAGACTTCAAACTTCATAAAAGTTATGTTAAAACCAGATTTAATGATGGATATTTTTTTTCCATAATATGCACATTTGCAGAATGTTTTGTGACCAGGAAGTGCGTGACTGCACCTTGAAACCTATTTTTCCCATTTCCTCAAACACACCACATTTCCGAAACAACCAATCAAAACAGTTTCTGGCTACTAGGCTTGTAAACAGAGAGTTTCTGGCTGGGCCCCAAAGTTTGGAGGTGGAGGGGGGAGCACTTTATAAAGAGAGTCAAACCATTACAAACTCATACATTGGGATAAAACAGACGTTTTACATGGTGAAATGTGACTGATGAAAACTTAGGAGCTTAATCCCACACCAGTTTGATGATGAATAACGTCAGGTGACGAGTCTGACTTTTTTTTTCACACTGGACCCCACCGAGACGAAATCCCGTGCATACTGCCTGCTTAAATGTTCGCTACGTCAGAACTTATTCACCAAATGTTTTTCCGTCTCTGCTTTTGTGCATTAACTCACAGGATGGGGGAAATTGGACTTGGCGGAGGTTTGCACTCTCTCTTCAAGTGCTTCTAATGTTTAATCTGAGAATGTCAGATGTTGACATCATTTTGCACATTACCAATGAACTCAACATAAAGTTTGGTTTATTTTTTAACTTAAATTATAGGCATGCACCACACCTTCAGAGAATCAGGTGAGGTGAGGCTCCTAGTAGGCGGGGGCTGCTCTCTGACTTATCACCAGGTTTATTTTATGGGCTTGCCCGCAGTAAAGTAGGTCATTATTTTAAAGTCTTAGCACACACCTACACACCTTAAAGTGTGTGCAAGCTGGTCTTTATTTGTGTTGCCTGGGCAGCAGCCACACAGGTCCTGTTGGCTTCGGAGCCTTTCTGCAAGTTTCATGTTAAACTGGAAAGACACTTCTATCTAAAACTCAAGTAGCAACGATATATTTAGAAAAAAAAAATTACATATGCTGACAATATGAAAGCCTTTGTTAAACAGTAGACACAGCTTTTTGTTTAATAATCCAAACTAGATATGGATTTGAAAAACAGCAGCTTAAAAAAAGCTGGAGATATATGACCTTGCTTGTCTTTTTTTATTTTTATTTATTTATTTTTTTGTAGAACTAAAGAAAAAGACCCAGCTCCTTTAGGGCTGAATGGAAAAGATGGTTCTGAAGCCGAAGCGTGGGCTCAGCTACTGCCTCCGAGCGTGGCTCAGCAAGGAGAGATG
>NW_013952424.1:605239-621968 GCF_001266775.1 Austrofundulus limnaeus
GGGGAGGAGGGGCAAAAAAGTGGGGGAGGGGGTGAACCAGGAAATGAGGATTCGAGGAGCTTTGCCAAAAAAAACCAAGCATTAGTTTGAAACACAGCCGAACTAAAGCTCACAGTTCTGCAGTTTGGGTGAACCCATGCACCTGTTACAACACTGTACTGTTTACACGGCTTCATTTATCTTTCAGCACCTTTGGCTACAAACTGGATGGATAAATAATGACAGTTTAAGACAAGTTTAAACTTTGACACAAACTGCAGCAGGTGAAGGCTACGACTTTATTGCAATTGCAAAAAAACCCTGCTCTGAACAGCTTAGATTTGTGTTTCTGAGAAATGTAGATCATTTCATTTCAAACCTCTTCACTTTAATCATCTTAGATCTACAAAACCACAAGTTCCTTGTCAGTAATAGAGCAATGTCCACCACAATGACACATCTATTTCAGTATTTCAGGCAGAAGTGCTACTTCATAGAACAAGTAGTCACTTCAACTTGCAGTTCTAAGAACACAAACTGGATATGTATATAAATAAATGAGTACAAACAGTATATAAAACCTTTGAGCAAATTGCCCGGTGGCAGTCACCGCTTCCTGCAACACGTCTCGTTTCTGTTGCATAAGGCTGTCGGAAGAACCGCGGGTTTGGAGGAAATCTGAGACAAAGAAAGGAGTGCAAAACCCCAACACACTGAAGTAGAAGACGCGAGGCAAACGGCAGCGCCAGCCGCAGCACACCAGTAAAAACATATCCAGATGTTCTCCTCGTAGGATCACCAACCCCCCTCCTACACACACATGTGGTCACACATGAGCTACACATTACAGGGGCTCGCTCCTCGACTCGTTTCTCTTTCTTCCTCATACACAGACCTTTTTTTTTGTTTTGTTTTTTTGACACAAAGCATCGCTGCAGACCAGAAGAAACATCTAGCTGTGTACAATTACACAGGAACTACTAGAAGACTCATTAAGCTGCCCTGGGAAGTTATAACTAAATAAAGATGCTTCGTGTCCAAAACTAAAAGACTGAATATCCTTTTCTATTCAGATGGGAGGAATTTTCTGTGACTCAAGCAGCTGATAAATCAGAAGATTTCACCTCAAATGGTAACTTTAACCATAAAAATCTAAACAGCCCAGTAAAAATATTGTTCACTTTACTACAACAACTTCTTCCATGTTTTGAAACGAAACCTGGTCCTCATAAAAGGAGCCCCCCCACAAACAGTCACCAATTATTGAGCCTCCTCTTTCAGCTCCTTCACTGGAGCTCCTGGCAGGCTGTCTGGTTGAGGCCCATAGTAAAGGGAGCTGTTTTCTCTGGCTGGACTGTGTGTGTGTGTATGTGTGTGTGTGTGTCCGTGGGCCCCAGACAGGAAGGAAAAGAGTGGGCCCGGCAGCGCAGCTCCAGAATTCCGGTTTAGTTTTTCTTCTTTTTCCATCAGTGCAGAGGCAGAATCGGGTCTTAAAGGAACAGTCCGTATTTTCTCCTCTTCGACGCACAAACGTCTCTCCGAGCAACCGAGACCCTCAACCCAGGACTCACTGTGACTCACCGTCGTAGTACATATACATAACCATGTTACCCGCTCTTRAAAGGAAAAGAGAAGAAGATAAAACACTTATGGCTCAGCTCAACGTGTTCCCTGARAAATTACAGCAAGCGCAGCCTCTGGCTCATTTTCATTGAGGCTTCTAAAAATAAAGTTACTGATCCAGCATCAGCGGTCAGGTTACGTAAATTACTCCGGGGGTGAAACATAAGGATTTTGGATGCAAGCAAGCCGGGGTTATTTTGCTTCCACCCACATGCTTTTTGCCATAAATCATCCCACAAAATCTGGCGGAGAAAGGGTTGAAGATTACTCGCCGTGAGYGAAGGATGACACAACTCGCAGCTTATGATTCAAACATCTCTTCTAAAAAGGACAATAAAGACAGGAAGGTCATTATTTCACCGGGAAATGTTGTGGCTCAGCGGACTGAACATGACATCATTAATTTGGCAATTGTGAAAAGAAACATTCATCGACTCGGCACACAAACAGCACAGAATCCCAAACACTTGTATTAACGGATTTCACATCAAGGATAAGAGGGTAAAACATTTATTAACAATAACATACTTCAGAGATTAAAAGTTTTCAAAACAGTATAGAAAGAGCAAGTAAAAAAAAAACGACATCACAAAGTCAGAGGATGATGTCATTTAAAGAGTTCTTATTGTCAACCTGAGAATAAACAAGTTACTTCATCTTCTGACTCTCTAAACCTGCCTGCAGAGCTAAGCCCAAAGCTCAATGTAAACACACAAGCGAGTTGGTGAGTAAACAGGAGATTCAAGAGGATTTAAGGAAATAAGATGTAGCTCTGGAGCAGCAGTGCTTTACTAACAGTTTAAGGAAAGCAACAAAGAGCTCAAGAATCACCAACGATTGTTGATAACATCAATAAGTGACTAAGTTTTGATCTTCTCATGGGATTTCTTGGCAAAAAAAACAAACAAAACAAAACAGAAATGATCATCAGATGTATAAAATGAAGGCACTGTGTTGGGAGTTCTTTTTGGCAGCTAAGTATTTCATTTTTACTTTCAAAATGTCTGCTACTAAAATACGTCCACCAATCTATTACCTGGTTCTGTTTACCGCATCTGGACTTTATGATAACCAAGAACGTTTGATCTCGCTCCGCTCGTGACAAACGGAGACAGAACATAAACACGACCAGGGGGCCCTCGTATGCGTTGACACTTGAACAGGCAGTCGCTCTGAACACACATTCAGCGCAGGCACGTATACAAAAAGACTAGTCCCTTGTCAGCAGAAAACAGGCTGCGCACTCAGCACTACTGGGGAGGAACTTCTCTAATATTCAGCTCCTTCACCCCTGATATTTCTGTGTAAAATAAGCAGTGCATCAGCAGTACGGCTCAGTGTGCGTTCATCTGGTACTCGTGAATGTGCGACTGAATATGTAGGGCCCCTTCTTTTAGATGCAGTTTCTGTTCGTGTTATCAATGTGGCCACCTTTGTCAACATTTCTTCCACCTTTAGTCGTCCTCTTTCCTCTGAAGATGCTGTCGAATCTCCATTTGGTTCTCCAAGCACTCCTTGAGTTTGTCTTCAGTCAGCGTCAACCGCTGCTCAAGGATCGACACAGTCTGGATGGAAAAATACGCACAAAAAAACATAAATAAATAAAAAAAGAGGGGAGGATGCAGTGGGAACAAAGACAAAGTAAGAAGGGAAGAAAGAAGATGAGTAAGAGATAAACGCGTGTTGAGAGGGGTCTGTACGGAATTAGTGTTCCAGTAATGATTTCATGATGGCGGAGGCTGTGCGTGCAAAACAATCCAGCCAGTTATTGTTGAGAATTTTAGCTGCTTTGAATGAAAACACCAGAGTCAGTGTGTCTGGCGTATACCCTTTCTTGTTTTCTTTCTYATACAGTTGCATAAAGACACTGGTGCACACAGACGACAAAAGAAAGTTTTTTTTTGTTGAAAAAGGGCCAGCATGTGTGGGCAGTGAGATCACAGCACAACATACTTTTCCTCTGAGCATCATCCAACAGCGACAGTGTTTGTTGGGTATTGCAGGCATGTTTCTGCATTTGTGCCCTGCGCCATATGAGCCTGTTGATCAGAGGTGTGTCCAGGTGAAATTTCCAGGGTAGCCAGTCACCATCTGGCTGAGCAAACTTTTGTTCATGATTTAGTCTTGGGTCGGGCTGCACGGTGACACAGTGGTTCGAGCTGTGGCCTCTCAGTTATAAGGTTTGCAGGATCCTCTGAACAGGGTTCCTACAGCTTAAAACAAGCTAAATTTAAGACTTTAAGACCAACTTCACAAAAAACGATACAAAAAAAATCTATAAAAATAAAAATCCAAAAATAAAAGATTAAGAGGACAAAATCCCCCAAAAAACTGCAACAATTTTATCCAAATCTTGACTTTAACAACACAAAATAATTTACTGAATGCCTCTCGGAGCACTAGCTCTGAGAGGCATTCAGTAAATTATTTTTAAAATCTAAATAAATGTTACCAATTATTTTAAATTTTGAGATGGATTACAATAACCCTATTTAGCTACAATGTTTTTTGAGACCTCTGAAAGATTGATTTAAGACATTTTAAGGCTAATTAAGGCCTTATTTTTGGATTGATGAATTCAATGCCTTTTAATGCTTTTTAAGGATCTGCTGGGGGGTCTTTCTGGGTGGAGTTTGCATGTTCTCCTTGTGCATGTATGGGTTTTCTACTCCGGTTTCCTCCCACGGGCTAAAAACATGCATGTTAGATTAACTGGTAACTTTAAAATGTCCCTAGGTGTGAGTGTGAACACTTGTCTTCCTGTGATCAAAAAATAAAATAAAATAGAATAGAATAGAATAGAATAGAACATAATAAAATAAAAAAATCAATCAAATAAATAGTGGGTAAGGAAATGGATTGTCAGTTTTAGTACTGCACAAAAACTTTAACTTAAACCTTTTTTTCTAATTAAAGGAAAAAGGTGGAAAAGCATCAAGCATAAATAGTGAAAACATTTTTTCTCCATTTGTGCAGATTAAATAAAGCTCAATAGAAAAGTAAGAATGTCAGCGTGTCTTGACCTGCCTTTCTATGATATGTCACTCTTCGTCGGGGCAATTATAATTAGGACATCCTTCAATCCTAGAATGCAGCACAGCGATGAATCACTTCTAAACATTTAATTAACGCAACGACAAAAACAAAATTTAGCTTTGTAATTATTATACCGCGCAGTGCAGTATTTGAATCCTGAACTAAATTAATCAAAAGGAATTAAACTGCACAAGCTGCATCGCTTACTGTAGGTCGTCTCAGAAATGCCTTCATTGTACTTTTCTGTTGTGAAACAATTGTCTTAGTTTTTAATGCAGCGCATACATTCATGCGCACATGATACAAAAACATATCTCCATATTTTGATTCTGATCTGTTGTATTAGTTTGTGTGACTTAAAATAATAGATTACACCATCAACAAACCCACTACAGAAACAACTTACATGTATTTATGTGATTTACTGCTTATTTATACACTGATACTACTGGTGAGTGAAAAAAACCAAACAAACAAAAAAGGAGCACCCTAAAGGATACTGAGATTTATTACAATTAGACACCAAATTAAGAACAAAAATTTAATATGAACATTATGTCTAATAATATATATGAAACTTGCTAATAAAAATATGAAGTCAACAGGATAACTAAATAATAAATAAAATGAAAAACTGGCTAATCTTCAAAAACACAACAAAAGGATCACCTCTTCAGGACAATCAGAAAAAAAAATCCAGGTTTTGAGACAATAATGGCTTCATTTTTCAGACCCTGAGGCTAAATCGGCCTTTTCCAGTCAACATTTCTTTCATCTGTCTTTCGGAACATCTAATATGTACCCAAGTATTCACTTTCAAAATTTTGAGAGAAACGTGCCATTGAACACATCTAAGCAACAGAATGCTGTTGAATAACTTGTAAATGAGAAATGAAAAAAGAATTAACGAGATTTTGAAGGAAGTTGCCTTTGTTCTGCAACTAAACAAAAGATAATTTGGCTTTCGTACTTCCTCAAGCAAATCAGTCTGATTCAAGCTATCACAGAAAATCATTTTAACATATCAAAAGTAATATATTTTAAGCCTGAAGTGGAACAAATATATTAACACAAAAAGCTTGATTTTATGAAACATAACAAATGACATACCATATTTAAAAAAAAACTGGTAAAGTTTAATAAACCCACTTTATAATCAAACAGTAAAATGTACCAGAGCAATGGATTTAACAATGTGTGGGCGCGTGATGGTTGGCCAAAAAAGATAACATCTCCTTCTGGTTCACGCTTAATGTGAGCACTTGTATTTTCACTCACTTTCTCACTCCGCCCGTCTCCATTTTCAGATCAATATGACCCTGTTTATCTCACCAGCCTGATGCAGAGAGCCATTCCTCAGCACAGCCAGCAATTGCTGTCTCTGTGTGTGTGTGTGTGTGTGTGTGTGTGTGTGTGTGTGTGTGTGTGTGTGTGTGATTCTGGATGAATCCCCCAGGCAACAACATACAGGCCGATGGTTTTCATTCGGAGAGGAAACCAAATCTTTATGCACCTAAAATTAGAGCACGTCGGTTTTGTCTTCTTTCCAGAGCACATTMTACTCTTTTGTCCTTAGAGTTACTGACCTCTGTTACAAAGTCACATAACTTACTGGTAGGTACAAACTGTGTTACAATAAAGCCTCTAGTCCAAAACAAATAATTTGATGGTGACACACATGAGAACAATGCTTGCATCGAAGGAACTAATGTTTTCTCTTGTTGCTACACGGGTCTGTTTAGGAACAAACTATGGAGTGTAAGCTGTTAGCGAGTTAGCTGCTAATACGGGTGACGTGACAGTTTAACTTCAATTTAAAAGTGGTAAATTGGTGGCGTGGCTGGTAGAGCTGTTGCCTCTCCTCAAGAAGGTCGCTGGATTGCATCCTGGCCTGAGACCGTTCTGGGTGAAGTTTGCATGTTCCTTCTCTGAATGTGTGGATTTTCTCCACTCCTGTTTCATTCCACAGACCAAAAACATGTGCCTTTATGTGGCCACGAGATGGACTTCCAGCCTGTCCAGAGCAAATTGCTCACGCTGACTGGTGGATATGGGCACCAATCCCGTGACCAAAAACATAAAATATTTTTTTTTAAAAGGGAAAAAAAGTCTATAACAGTTTCTTCATGATAATGGTAATCATATGACAGCATTCAGTGTAAAATCCAGGCAGTGTTAGCAAGATGTACTGGACTCAAATCAGCACTGACAGGTGTTGGAAGCTCAACTGTAAAATGGTCTCACTCCAGAGTAATGGCAAAAGCTTGTTAGCATGTCTGCTGTGAAGATATATTTCCAGCGGGCCACTGAAAACGCTGCATGTCCTTAGATTGCTTCTGTTGTGATTTATAAAAATAAATTGTATAAAATTTACTGAGGTGTTACAACACTGCATGTAATATAATATGCACTACAAGAAATTATTTTTACACTGGAAGGAGAGACAGATGGCAGTTCTTTCTTTTCAAGGGATCCCTGATTAGTTGGAACATTARACTTAATTTGATAAACATTTATTTTAACTGTAACATAAAGACTGTAAAAATACTGTAGGCTGTTTAGTTTTGTAAATTTTTAGAAATATATTTTAATACGGGCGGAGCAGTTTTATTTACACGCAAAGCATTCTGGGTAAATGATGATGTGGATAAGTGTGAGTGAGCTATATCCACCCTGAAGGTTAATCTTGGACATAGTGAGCTGGCGCACACATGTGACAAATGTACGTGCAAAGGTTCACCAGCGTCTCTATTTTCTTAGATGCCTTCGACTGTGTRGTGTTTCTAAAACGATAATGCTGATCTTTTATAGGACAACCATTGAGTCTATTCTTAGATTTGGCATCGCTGGTTGGTTTGAAAATCTCACTGTTAAATTAAAAACTCAAATCCAAAGTCTGGTGAAGATGGCAAGTAAGGTTATCAACACTCCAGATTTATCTACTCCACAATTCTTGTTTGAGCAGGCTACCATCAGGCAAGCTGAGAACATATTGTCTGATGGGTCCCACGTGCTTGCGACAGAATATGTTCTTATGAACTCTGGGAGAAGGTTCAGGGACCTCTTTGCAAATACAACCGTCTGAAACATTAATTTGTACCTCTCTCTATTACCGGTAATCTGATAAACGGCAGACGAGCAGGGACTGGACAGAGTGATAGGAGGTCCAGACAATGACCAAGAGTAGCATGTAGAGGATGTATTGGGGATGTACTGCTGACTTGATCTGATCCGACATTTGTGGTTTTATGTATTTTTGTTTTTTTTTTATGTATTATTCATTGTTACTGTCCTTTTGATAAGTATTTTTGAACTTGAGAATTTGTGTTGGTGAGCCATCTCTGACCAGAGGCTTTTAGAGAAGAGACAAATCTTGTTTTGAACTGAGTGGGTGTGAGGCACAGCTACAGTACCACTGCTGTTTGTCATCACAGATTAACACATCTTCTGCTTACCTGAGTGAGAATGTCCAGTTGACCCATGATGTGCTCCAGGGTGTTTGTCAGACCAGAGGGAACCCTTCCATCTGAAGCACCGGACTGTGCTTCATCCTGATGTGAAGGTCGCGGTAAACTTTGGCTCGGATTCTCCTGGGYGGAGGACGACCTGACGGTGGGATCTCTGTGGGTAGAAGAGTGAGCTGCTCTGCTGTGGCTGCCATCGCGGCTCAAACTCTGAGAGCGAGCAGTGGTTTGAGAGTCCTTTCTGCTCATTGGATCGGCTGATTCAAAGGTCTGCAGGGAAGAACAGGCGAAGTTGTTAGAAACTCAGATTTAACTGAAGGGAATGTCTCAACACGAGATAGGTGTTTCATTAATTTATAAAGACTTCACTCTCCAAATGTGAGGGATTAGCGACTCAGAAAAAGAACGTCCGCCCCACTAACATTGATGCTCAGTAACCAGAACTGCATCTCAGACTATTTCAATCAGGCCCAGTGGCAAAATAAGACGACTGACTTGTAATGAGGGGTGTTTCCTACTCTGAAAAAAAGCTAGCACATTCTGGTAAACTGTCCAGTGTGCTGAAGTGCCTCAGGTGTTGTTGAGATTTAAGTGCTGTGCCACACAGCATAAATCTGAACAATAACAACGCGAGTAGCTCCAGTGCTCCAAAACGTGCAAGGTTGGGTCAAGACTCAGCGAAGAGAGAACCTCTAATAACGTCCTACAACTCTCTGCCAAAAACTTACCTTCCACATCCTCCACTCCTACACTGCATTTTGAACCAACCAGCCACAACTCTTAGACAGTGACTGGTCTGTATGTGTATCCAGAGATGGGGACTCGTGACTCGGMCTTAGACTTGAGTCGCACTTAAGTCCCTACTATTACAGACTTAGACTTGACTTGGACTCACAAATAATGCAAGTCTTTTCTAGGGATGTCCTGATCTAGATTTTTTGGCTCCCGATACAATCCGATTTTTTTAATGATTAGTCTTTCCGATACCGATCCGATACCCARGGTTCCCACACCTTGGTCAACATTAAATTCACGGACCTTTCAAGGACTTTCCAGTACCAGTAGTTCACTCCAAAGATCCAGTTCCCCAGCAAAAACAGAGTAATTTAGTATATGCTGTTAAATGTCAGGAGGACTGTGATCAGTCATACATTGGGGAAACAAAACAGCCACTGTTCAAAAGAATGAGCCAGCACAGATGAGCTACTTCGTCGGGTCAGGACTCTGCAGTTTACACTCATCTACAGGCCAGCGGTCACTCTTTCAGGGATGAAGATGTTCTCATCCTTGATAGAGAGGAAGGTTGGTTTGAGAGAGGAGTAAAGGAAGCCATCTTTGTGAAGAAAAACCATCCACCATTAAACAGATGTGGAGGCCTTCGTGTCCAGTTGTCTTCCGCCTACAATGCTGTCATTGCAAGTATGACTCAGCCCCYCTGTGAGCAAAAGGTGTGAATCAGGRCCCCAACGATACCCAACACAAAGAGGGAAAGAGGGACAAAAACAAGGGGACGTTGAACCCCCGCTTGCATTCACTACATTCACATAACACGACACAGGTCAGGTGATGGGGCACATGACCATCTATGAACAATAGAGCCAATCAAGCCTATTGTTAGTCGATGGCCCTCTTTTGCATATGACTAACCTGTTTGTCCAGGTGGAGGCAGTGCTTTTAAGGCTGAGTTCACCTGTAACTCATCCGACTGAAGAAGTCTCTTGGAGGAGAGACAAAACGTTTCACTAAAGATGAACCCATCCAGAGGACCTACTTATTTTTTCTTTTTGATTTCCAGTACCATTTTCCTCAAATTAAAGAACCATGCGCAAYAGCATTTACCTACCGCAGATTGTTACCAATAAACAGGTTTAATATCATGTAAATTCAATGAAAAACTAAACATAGAAATTGTTGAGTCGGAAACAATGACATCAGTTTACCGTAATCCCAAGTTTTCCACCGCAACAAATGTAAGTTATTTTAAAATTTTATAATTTATTTTGTTAAAAGATGAAAATCAGTCACGTGAATAGAGAAAGAAATGGAGAAATTCGATCCCCAAAAAACATTCAATAACTTTCAAGGACAAGTGTAATTTTTGGCTGTTTTCACAAACTTTCCAGGGGCTTGAAATCATTTTTACAAATTCACAAACTTTCAAGGATTTCAAGGATCCGTGGGAACCCTGGATACCGATCCGATAGCTTTATTTCTTTCCAAGTGACAAGGTTGGTAGTATTAAAGCGAGCCCTGCTATTCTCACCACGAGAAACAGCAGATTTTGCAAGATGCAGTTTCCGGATCATTGTTTTCCATTGAAAAGTGTTCCCACACTCTGGGCAAGACTTGCACACATCTCTGTGTGCATCTCTGGTGGATCTTAGCAAGAGAAGCAATGGTTTTAAATCATCCATACTCAACAGGAAACCTATTTTCACTCATCTAAACACAACATCAAACTACGTATCAAAATGAATGCAGATGAGCTGTGCTATCAGCTGGCTCATCACATTTACCACAAAGTGCGGTAATACTTTCTGTCACAACAAAGCGAACATTAGAACACAAAGAGATTAGTGCATTTTCCCCAGACACAGCATCTTATTACTTATTCCAGTTTTATCCAGTTTTAAGCTCTGACTATAAAAACCAGTGAAAACAGAAACCTCAGTGCCATCATCTAGACAAAAGTTCTTTATGTATTACTTAAAATAGATTGCACAGTTTGGTTTACCACAAGTATTATTACTTTCATAAATCAATTTTCCGTCTTACTATTGGACAACCTCTTTTTACCTTGGTTAAATTAGTGAGGGTGGCAGGTGTGTGCATGTATGCGTTTCATAATCCAACCACAAGCAAAGACAAACATTCTCACCAGCTGCTTACATCTCAGCTATTGTAATTACAGCGCAACAAACATTTGATGAAAAACTGTCAGTGATGTTCTTTATTCAATGAAGCCCGTGACGAGGGTCGTCCCAATTCAACAAGGGAGCCTGTGCTCGTTTCCCTAACCGCTGCTTTCACTCTCTCTTCTACAATAAAAAAAGCTTTATCTGTCAACCATCAGCTTTCTTGTGTAACAAAAGCATGACAGGTTGCATGTTGCTTGCTCTAAACTATGTATTTTTGTTATTGTCTTGCTTGACTTGTAATTTTGTCTCGAGTGTACTCGTGTTGTCTAGCCTGCTCATGCACTCACTCTCGACCTACCTTCTCTCTAACTCTTACTTCCCGCTTCACACTGATGCTTATTCGCTCTGCTAGACTGCGATCTTGTCTTCAGCAGTCCCTTGTCACTCCCCTTTTTGTTCTCTTTACCGCTGTCAAATGCATTCAACTCCTACTGTTATTATAATGTGGTCTGGCTTAAATGCTTGCACCTTGCAGATGCTGTGCCAGAATAATTGGTGAATATGTGCTGATTACACTGTGATTGAGTGTTCACGATTTACATATATGTAAAGGAGAACAAACTTTAGTCATTGCAGTCTACAAAGCCCCTCCCTCTCTCCATTCCATCTGAATCACCCTAAAGCTGAATCAAGCAGTGTAGAGTAGTGGTTTGTGTGCGTGTGTGTCGAGCTGTGAAGGGAGGCCTGCTGCGAGAGTACTGCTCATCTGTCAGCACACGTGAGCTGGAGGAAGACCCAGATGTGAAGGGAGAGACAGAGCAAGAAGCGAGGGGGGTGGGGGTGGAGGGGTTGGGGGCAATGTGATCAGTGAGAGCTGATCTGCCTGTCAGCGAAGGCTGGCACTCGCATACATACATCAATGCACGCCTAAGCTCACACAAGAAAGAGAAGGAGCAGCAAAAGCAAATTAAGGTTCGCTCAGCTGCGGTGAGCAGAGAGATGACCAGACTAGAGCTGCTGTTTTCCCAACCGTCAGCAGCTGAGACTTTATTTGAAAGCTGGTCTATTGTGTTGAGCAGTGAGGACATCATGTTTCTGGTCTAGTGCCTGTATCTCAAATAAACACAACTCCACATCCAAGTATAGTAAAACATGATCCAATAAAACTAAGGTTCTATTTTTAAGTACCATTATAGCAAGATATTGGTTTAAAAGACGACTAAACTTTTTCTGGGATATTAAATTAAGTACAGCTAGTAATTCAAGATGTATTTTTTTTCCAAGTTTTCTGGTCAAACAGGCTTTTATGACTAACATCTTGTGCATCTCTTTAATTAAGCTGCAACTAATTATTTGGATGCATGACTGGATGAAGTGTCCCACAAACGCCGTCACGGCGGCTCTCTGATGAAAACATCCTGTTTACTGAAATCTCTGAAAATAAGCGAGTATATAAAAGCACATTACATGCACTTCTTTTCATATATTAAACGTAAGGATCTGTTTCTTCTCTCTCTTTTCAACTCAATGGCTATAAATTCCCAACAAATGCGAAGCAAACCGTCACATTTATGGAAGTGGGTGGCATTTTCCTTCTCTCTGCTTCCTCTCAGGCGACACGTGAAGGAGACTTGCAGCAGTACATGAGATAAAAGGGTTAGTATTAATAATAAATTATGAATGGCTAAATTATGCATGAAAAGAAAAACCTTGGAAGTGCATGCTTCCAGGTACATACCCTACTATTTAACAGAAGCAACTAGCGCTTGTCAATAAAAAAAAAAAGGTAAAAAGAAAAAGAAAATCTGTTGTGAGAAGAATTTTGGGTTAATAACGCTGGTGTGTTCTTGGTTTTACTAAATAATTCCATTTCCTGCTAGACTCACAAAGATTATTGGGACRAAAAATCCCTATGGGGACCTAAGTCATGTCCTCAAAAAGCAGAGCATCACGTATGAGGTCCTGGTTTAGGTTGGGATTATGCTTTGGGACAGATTATATGGTTAAATTTGTTTTCTCAGTCATTTTGGTCACTAATTTTCTTTCCAGGTTCTTGGAAGCATTTTTCCCTTATTTGAACCTTCACTGGTTACATGAAAAATATTTACATAGTTCTAATGAAAGGCATAGCATTCCTTGGAGAAATGCATATTCCCTGCCATCTTTCATGCCACAGTTTTAGTCTCGGATCATCTTATAAGGAGTAATAAAGTTATAGCCGTTTTGGTCAAACCTTGTAAATACGCTATCATGAGATGCCATGCTCAGAGCATGTGTTGGAAATGATTATCAACCAAGAGCACATCAAATTTAAGATGAATGGGTCTCATGCAAGAACATGTTCATATTCTTATCCTAAATTTCTCTTACTTTTGTTCGTACGAAGGATTCGTACAAACATGCCACATCAGATTCAACAAACTCTTCTATCTTCAGGAAAAGTGTGTAAATGAGCTGCGTAAACATGATGAATTACACCTGTTCGTATCCAGCTGCTCGTGCACACGGAGCGGAGATTAGCATAATTACCACCCCAAAAGCACCATATAAGGCTATGTTTCCTGCCTCAGATACAAGGAAGTGTCCATTCATGAAAACGACAGCGAAAAGTAAAAAGAAGAACTTTACAAGTTCGGAGATTAAAGTCCTGCTCTCCGAGATCGAGAGAAAAAAAATTTCAGCAGCGTCAGCTGTGGAATTAAAGAAGCTGCTTAAAGGAATGAAATGATGCTGTTAATGTCATGTCTCTTGTGTTGTACAGTCACAGAAATAAAAATCTAAATCATATTCATCTCTCTCTAGTGCTGCTCCAGTTTTCCCTTGGTCAAATATTTTTAATTCAAGTGTAAACAACTGTGTTAGCCCTTTTCATTTATTCAGAGGAGGAGCAGTCGCGCACCGCTACCAAAAAAAATCTTCTAAGAAAATCTTAGAACACGGCATTTGGTGAATGCCACAAATTCTCCTAAATCACTCGTACGCACAACTTAAGAACAAATCTGTGCGTATGAACGGTTCTTGCATGAGGCCCAATGTCTGTAAAACTAACTGAGTTATAGACATTTTTTGTGTTGGCCAATGGTAATTGCTTTAGATGTACATCTAATTAATATTTCCTGAAAGTTTTATTAAAATCGGTCCAATGTTTGATGAGATTATTTTGCTAATAAACAGTTTTGACTCCAAATATGGGCAAAGGTGGATGACAGAACAATGTGCACAGCCAAGAATGCAGTTTTATAAGCTTTTGACCACGTGGTTCACTGGTTGCAAACACTCTAAATTCAGTGAGACTGCAACAAAAAATAGCAATTTTCCCACAATTTTGAGCCACTGTAAGTGTGAAGATGTACCATGAAAAAAACATGCTTGCTTGTTTGCTCTAAGACCGATGGCTAACAAATAAGAGACGCAGTCATTCTCTAATCAAGTAAAAGTGAAGTGGTTCCACTTTAATGCTTGAGATTTAGAAAACCTAATTTTCCAGTGAAGCAAGCTTACTTGGGTTATAAAAGCACAAGACTTCTTAGAAGAAGGGAATATGCTCCATACACCATACTTATCCCCTTTCTCCACGTGGTCCAGCTGCCCATTTTCTAATACCCTATTCAGACTCATCTGTAATAATGGCTGTCAAGTAGAGGAGCTATTAAAATCCATTTACAGTCCTCTCCTCGGAGCACAAAGAGACAGTCAGACAAGAACAAAAAAAATGTCTTGAGGGTTCCAGGAATATTATTATGTAAGCTAGTGTTAAAAAGACATTACAAGTACTGTGTACTTGTAATGTTTAAGCCTCTTTTAGGTCAGTGTTAGAAATAATTACCCTCTAACAGCTGGTTCATCTTAAAACAACTGCTTCATAACTCTTTTCACCACAACTGGGACACATCTGGAGCTATCCCATAAATGTCTTCTGTACTTACCTTACAACTCTTTGTAGTTGTTTTTTTTTATTTTATAATGAGAAACTAGTCTCATCAGATTGCACGAGTGTTCCTTTGCTTTGTCATATTGTAGAACATGAACTCATGCTATGTTGAATCAAAATGTACATTGAGCCACACTGCATTGTAATTGAGGGGTGACTTGAGGCATAACGTTTTGCTGCTTTTACTATTTTAATGTATCATATTGTTGGCAGTGTTTTGAGATACAGAACCACTGTATATCTGAGCTGCCTGGGATAATGTGAGTTTAAATAAGTCATAGAAGTAAAACTGCTGTCAGATAGCAAAACCTAGAAGTCCTGCAGAAAGGCCAAATACCACAAAGGGATAAAACTCGCTATTTGACAAGTGGCTGACGGGGCCTTTTAACTGTAAAAGTTATGTGTCTGTTTTATTTCCCTTATGTCTTTTTTTTAAGTGCAGCAGCTGAGTGATACCTACTCACCTGGCTGCGGAGAGTACCAGTAGTTGGATACAAATTCTGTGGGAGATGACTGGTGGCACTGGCTCCACTTTTATGTTCCAGTTTTGCACATTCAAAACAGTCAAAATTGCTCTTCCAGACCATAACCTGTTGAAAGATTATTTATTCTTAAAAAAAGATATCAATGTCAAGCAAAGTCTCTAAAGTAGGGGTGTCCCGATACCAGTTTTTCCTCAACCGAGTACCTACTGAGTTAGAACTTAAGAATTACACAATTCTTTTATTTTTATAAGGTGGCTTTCCTTCTTTATAGACCTACAGCCCCTTTGACTGCACAAAATCAAATATACAGCGTGATATATATTGTTGCAAATTATTAAAATACATAAAAATAACAAAATATGATTTTATTTCAACTTGTAATAATTCTTTAAACATGGAACTAACAAAATGTTTCAAGTGAAATGTAAATTGCAACACATCCAGTGGAGTATTGATACCAGTACCCCAGAATCGACAGTATCAAAACTGGTATTGATAACAGTACCACAGTATCAAAACTGGTATTGATACAAGTTATGAGCATCAGGGCATTTTGTAAGTGCATTTGGGACAGCACTATTTTAAAATGTTGTGAACATTTACAATCAAACTGCAGCTGTCATTCAACATGCAAATCCATTAGCTCAGTTTTATGAAATTCCTTAAAAATAACGAAAACAGAAAAATAACCTGTTCATCAGAACCTCCAGAGGAAAAGTACTCCCCCGTCCTGGAGAAGGCCACACAAGTGACTGGACCCTGGAGTGAAGAAAATGGAGATAAAAGATGTCACACAAATGACAGTTTAATTAAATCACATCCTAATTTTGTACCATCACAGTTTTTCTAACTTTGTAGAAATGAAAATAATAATTAGGTTGATAATTGCTTGGCTGCAAGAACCCTGGAGTGAAGGAAATTGAAACAAAACAGTGATGAATCATCGTGAGGAGTCAATGAAATGATTTCTGAACATTGTAGCGTCTAGTTTCCAGTTTTATTAACTTTCGCACAATGGCTGTTATCATAGTTTTTATTGCTAAAAAATAGATATTGGCTTAAAACATTGCAAAGAGTTGTTTTTTGTAATTTTATCATAAACCAGCACAGATCAAAATGAGGACTTTTAACACCAAAGCCATAACACAAACATTTACTGGTGCCTCCAGTTGACACCAAAATCTTTCTGACTTCTCACGACATGAACCATCTGAGGAGCCAGAAATAATAGATTCTGTGAACCCTGTGGGTTGTGGCTGTCAGTGTGTTGCTTTCAGGCCATCCATTCATTTTTCAACATTACACACAAGTTTGAGTATGAATAATTAAATATACCATACCATACCATACCAT